>NC_086451.1:360303695-360603695 GCF_028390025.1 Pseudophryne corroboree
TTAGCTCAGATTACCTACTATATTATTTTCATTATGGTACAAATTAAACAAATTGGTTGACAACCAGGAACATCAAAGTTACTTAGAATCTCTTATTGGTAGCTTACCTTCCACCTTTTCCCATTGCTGTCATAGTGATGTAATTCATAGCGCACAGTGCACTGACTTATGTTATTCATAGACGCCGGTGGCTGCCAGCTTATGTCCAGCAATCCCAAATACCCAAGATCATCAATCTCTAAATGGGAAGGGGGATCAACTGAAAGCAAGAGCAAGTAAAACATAAAAATAGTTACTATTCATTATATTTAGTCTTCTTTTTTACTGAATTTGCTTTACTAAAGGTTACGAGTACATGCATAATAGTATTTTGTAATTGCTTATTTTACAGAAAATTCACCACCTGAAGAATGTGTATCAAAATTCTGAAACCAACCGGTTATAAAAACAGGGATCACTAAGCCCATTTAAATTATTATAAGCACATTCTGTACCATATTTTGAGGAAATGGCATAGAAAAGGTGATGACACCCTTAAGACTTATAGACAGGGGGCCAGATGCAGTAAGCCTTGAAAAGTGATAAATTGCATGGTGATAAAGTACCAGCCAATCAGCTCCTAACTGTCATATTTTAAACACAGCCTGTAATATGGCAGTTAGGAGCTTGTTGGATGGTACTTTATCAGATGCAATTTATCACTCGCCAAGGCTTGATAAATCTGGACATCTCCCCCTCAATCTTCGGTCAATGGTAATTGCAAAGGCCAGGAACACGTAAAACAGCAATAGACTTGGAGGTCTATTTATTTAGCTGAGAACCGTCTTTTTACTTACGTTTTGACTGGTTTTCTTAGTTTTTCTCCTCAAATGGGTGCGGGATGTGGGGTTAAAAAAAAAAGCCCCAGATTGGTTAAAAAAAAAAACGGGCAAACAAAATGGGCCTTACTGATCATATGTTAAATTCCAACAAGAACCCTGTCTGGCACTGGATAAGTTTTCAAAATTACATAGCTATGAACTCTGTTATCTCAGCCATTAAACTATGAAGGGTTTTCTACTAGTTTTGCTAATGCAATAAACAATAAGATTCAAAAATGCAGTTCCACTTGGTGATCTTTGGAAACACCCCTATGAAAGCAATCCTCATCTACATTTGTGCATTTGCAGATGCTCTGGAAAGTGCGCATTGAAAAATGTTTTAATTTTTCTACTAAAGTACTGCTCGAATTTAGCTAAGTACACACTGTACAATTATGACAGATCTAGCTGGTTGTAATGAAAATCTGGTAATGGATGAGAGCAAATGACAATCAACCATTTGCTCTCAAACACTGTAAAACAAACAAAACCTGTCGTTCAGACAAATGGTTGATTGTCATTTGCTCTCATCCGTTACCAGATTTCCATTCCAACCAGCTAGATCTGGCAGATAATCTGCCAGATAATTGTATAGTGTGTACCTAGCTTTTAGGCTCACTTATGCCATTATTCAAGAGAGTGAGGGGACTTGATACTTTATTACGTGTCAGTTTTGTGTGTTTAAAAGTGCTTTCCCGTTAAGGTGCAACTGAAAGGTGGAAAAATGCCCCTCCAACCGGCTGGCGAATTCATGTACTGCTGCAGAGAGAAAAAGCTTGGCGCCTACTTGCAAAACAAGGTACTTCTTCCTAAACGTGCCTTCTGCATCTTGTTTCAATAAAACGTCCCAACCAAAAAAAGAAATCTCTTTTCCAATTAAGTATAAAAACTGGGGACCCTTATGTGCCTTATTTGCGAGTAATACTTCCAGTCTGGTCTACTCCTCCCAACACGCAGTGCAAAATATTGGCCTGTAAATTACTGCCCTTATTTATTAAATAGGACGCATTTATGCCATAGTTGGAGCATTTTCAATACAGTTTTGAACTCTTTCATATATCATACTAAAGGTGCATACACACTGGGCGTTTTTGCCCAGCGTGTATGCACAGCAATGATGGCTGACATCGCTGGGCTGAAAATCGCTCAGTGCATACACACTGAGCGATTTACCCCCCTGCCCAGCGATGTCAGCGGGGGTGAACGGCTTTCCATAGCAGGACACTATGGAAAGCCGCTCACCCCGCCGTACATCTACTGGTAATACCAGCAGATGAACAGCGTCCGCCGGCGATGAAGCGGGAATGCGCATCAGCGCTCATCACTCATTACCGGGGCATACACACTGGGTGGTTTTGAGCTGAAAGCAGATAAAAACACCAAAACTGAGCTGCTTTCATCTCAAAATTGCCTAGTGTGTATGCGCCTTAAGCCTTATAGAAAGCAAATTGCCTAACTGGCTGCTAAGGTTTTAGATGCAGATTTCCACCTTTGTGAAAAGAAAATAATTAACCATTTGTGTGTCTTTTAGAAAGCAATGTAAAACACATATACGTATAGATAAAATATTCACCATATGTCTGTACCGTTGCAGACCATCGAACACAAAGAGTGAAATATATAACAGTTATCAACATCCACTGAAAGCTTATACTTTGGATATTACATCCAGTGATGCAGTTTTGGGTCCACATTTTCTCTCTGACCTGTTCTTTAGAACTGTAAAACGAAACAAAACACTTAGAAAAGCAGTGATAGTGCATTGTCATTTAATTAAAGAGCACAGTAGTGGCTGAAGGGTACAAATATGGGGGGTCATTCCGAGTTGTTCGCTCGTTGCCAATTTTCGCAACGGAGCGATTAAGGCAAAAATGCGCATGCGCATGGTATGCAGTGCGCATGCGGTTAGTATTTTAACACAAAACTTAGTAGATTTACTCATGCCCGAACAAAGATTTTTCCTCGTTGAAGTGATCGGAGTGTGATTGACAGGGAGTGGGTGTTTCTGGGCGGAAACTGGACGTTTTCTGGGAATATACAGAAAAACGCAGGCATGCCAGGGAAAAACGCGGGAGTGTCTGGAGAAACGGGAGTGGCTGACCGGACGCTGGGCGTGTGTGTGACGTCAAACCAGGAACAAAACTGACTGAACTGATCGCTATTTGTGAGTAAGTCTCGAGCTACTCAGAAACTGCTAAGAAATTTCTATTCGCTATTCTGTGAATCTTTCGTTCGCAATTCTGCTAAGCTAAGATACACTCCCAGAGGGCGGCGGCCTAGCGTGTGCAATGCTGCTAAAAGCAGCTAGCGAGCGAACAACTCGGAATCACCCCCATGGTTGCTTACTATGGTACAACACAATGGAATATATATTAAGCCACTTACTGTATGTCTTGTTTGTGACATTATAGAATGCTGGTGCATGAGACTTTGTACTGGCCTTTGGGCATAATTCAAGGTTGATTGCAAAATAACACTTTCCTCTAATGGCCAAAACCATGTGCACTGCAGGTGGGACAGACATAACATGTGCAGAGAGAGTTAGATTTGGGTGGGGTGTGTTCAAACTGAAATCTAAATTGCAGTGTAAAAATAAAGCAGCCAGTATTTACCCTGCACAAAAACAATATATCCCACCCAAATCTAACTCTCTCTGCAAATGTTATATCTGCTCCACCTGCAGTACACATGGTTTTGGCCATTAGAAGAAAATGTTATTTTGTAATCAACCTTGAATTAGGCCCTTTGTACAGCAAGATGTGACAAAGGACTGCCTTGCATAAGGAGCACAATCAACATCAACTAGGAAGACATTTTAAAGATATATCAGGCTGCCTACAACGTACATTTGCTCAGTTTTATATTTGGTACTTATTGTACAGAATGTGTCATTAATAAATGGTACGTTAACAGACAATTTATATTAAAAACAACAATTAGAAAGACATTATTACAGAACCTTCTGTCCAGCTATAAAACATCATTATTCATATACTGTACTTGATATATTTTTTTTTACCTCCACGTGGATTACAACAGATCAATAATAGAAGGAAATTGTATGCCAATAATTGGGGACAGCACTACACTACAGAAAATGGTAGTGTGACAATATTAGAAATAAAACTACTGGCAAATTATTCATATATTACTTCATCTAATGGGGTACTCTCAGTTACAATTATCTCTACAGTGTCATTATTATGTATTATAAACTACAGTGGGCGGTGTAAATAGGATCAATAAGGGGCCATTACTTTTTATTATTATAGAAACAGGGTTCTATACTTCAATTTATTTCCGTGGGATCCATCTACCAAGGGTACCAGTAGGGCCACATGCGACTTTTTCCTTAGGCCAAACATTCCTAGATACCCCTAGGGGACCAGGATAGATGCTAAGCAGTGCAGACATTAAGGTGAGGGCCGTAGAGGTTGCTACTGGTGGTTTCTTCTATACTGCGTGTGCATTTTAGGGCTTCAGAAGATGCCAAAAGAGCAATGCGGTTTATTTCTGATTTAACAAGCCACTGATAGTAAGTCCGGCAGCTTGGGGGGCAAAATCAACCTCAATTTGCTGTAGTTTCAAAGGGGTCTATTCATGAGGCGGTGAAAAGTGTGGAGAAATGAGGCATTGGAAAGATGCCCATGGCAACCAATCAGCATTGAAGTAACATTGATAATTTGCATACTATACAATTGTACGGAGCAGCTGATTGGTTGCCATGGGCAACTCCTCCACAGGCTCACTTCCCCACTCTTATCACTGCTTCATGAATAGACCCCAAAATCACAACAAAACTAATGTTTAGTAAGCTTCCCCCTTAGAGGTAGATTTACTAAAGCATCGAAAAATGAAATGTAGTGGACGGTGATGCCCATAGCAATTAATCGGCTTCTAGCTATCATTTCACTATTACATCCTAAAAAATGTTAGCTAGAAGCTGATTGGTTGCCACGGCAACACAGCCACTTTTCATTTTTAGAAGCTTTATTAAATTTAACCCTTAGGGATAGATGTATCAAACCTGGGAAATATAAAATGGAGAGAGATAAAGTACTAAGTAACCAATGCAACTTTCGAACACAAATGATGGTGGGTCTGATTTTAGTCTGTATTGTAAATGAAATACTGTACGTTTCAGTTTCTTTTCTTAAAGTAATGGTTTGCAAAAGCATATATTTATGGGAAAGATATATTATTTGCAGAAATATTATGTTTCAGAAATAAATGACAATTGACACAATTGTTTACAGATGGGTATTATTCATGTACTGCACAATGATAAATTGTAAAATTTCTGGTTTCCATAAAAGATTACCATTGTGCATGTTTAATTGAGCGTGTACAATGGTAAAATAGGCAGCAATAACGACGGGCATTGTGATGAAAAGTAAAAAGATATGTGGTGCTTGGTTACAGCATACCAGTGTACACATGTAGAACGGGATCCCGTTAACAAAACAATTACAATGCAAAAACATGAAAGGAAGCAGGAGACAAACTCATTCCACATTTCTTTATTGCAGTAAATGGAAAGAGGAATCTAGCACTGGTAGGGGGTGGTCTTCTGTTGGCACCGATAATGGCCAGGCAGTGGAAACAGTATGTCCTGGTTATTATCTGCAGAGAATTGTTCCATAATTTCCAAGAACACCGTGTAACAATTCTAATTCTGTTACATAATTGTCTCTTTAAAATCTGCAATTATCATTAGTCTCTCTATGGAGATGCTGTCACTGGCACTTGGAGATGATGTCATCTTTCTATAGAGAGCCGGCTCATCTGGCACTTGGAGATGCTGTCACTGGCGCTTGGAGATGATGTCATCTCCAAACATCAGCAGAGGAGTAGTCACTGGCAATAACCTGGGTCCAGCCTGCAGTGTGAACAGGTTTCAAGCCACTATGACATGGCTTGAATCTCGTGTTCAGTGACCCGGGCAAGTTTTATAGTCAACTGTTGTTGCATGACTATAGCACATCACTATTATGTAAGCTACTTGTAAATGTATAGACCCAATGGGGTAAATTTACTAAAGTGTGAGTTTTTTTAGAAGTGGAGATTTTATCAATTATCCTAAAAATGGTGCTAGATGAATGATAAGTAGAAACTGATTGGTTTCTATGGGCAATATAACCACTTATAAATAAGACTCACACTTTAGTAAATTTAGCCCAATGAAGGTGATTCAGGTGGCTGCATGAGGATCCCGGGCCCTGCCCTCTCTGTCAGAGAGGCCGGGCTCGGGACAGACATGCCCCCAGCACCCCCGTGATGGCGGCCCTGCATGTATGCAATACAATGGTTTAGTGATGATAGATGAGAGGAGACTTACCTCAAGCAAATCCTGCCTATGATAATTAATCCAATCAGACAGATTCTGTTCAGAAGATGGTTACATTGTCTCAGTCTGCGGGGGCTGCAGTGCCGACCACATGGTGCAGGGGGGGCTACTTAGCACATATAACCATACGTGTTATGCTGTATCAAATATATGTGCTGGCCGGTTATCCCGGGGATCGGCAGCACTGCGTTTATTAAGTCTTTATGTGGAACCCGTGACTTTGCATTATGCGTGGGGGCGGGTATAGGAGGAGAGTGAAGCCATACATACAACGCTGCCAATACATGGGATAACCAGCCAGCACATACGTTACATGAGCCATAACATGTATAGACACAATACAAATACCTACTGGCGCGAATGGATAATAGTATATAGATAATACAAATAGTATTGATTCAATTGCGACAAACCCCAGAGACCTATCTGCACAAGTCTCAGTTGATATAAATCTATAGAATAAAAAGGAGAAAGAGGCCGCGCTAGAGAGTCAATAATAAACAATAATAAAAGTATAAATTGCCGGTGGATCAGATTAAATTATATTCATTTTACACTTAGTAAACAGTAAAATGCTAATTTCTGTAGTATAAATAAAGAGGCAGTAATGGATACAAGTATCATTATTAAAAGTAGCAATCGTGGCTAGGTCTGTAGTATAAGTTTGCAACTAAATAGAAACATGTAGCTTTCTCTCTCATATAAAATTGTAATCCAGAAACAGTAGCTGGAGACCAATGAAAGTGACATTTTTGTGTAGCGGAATTAATTAGCCGCTAGGATCCATATGACCACTGTAAATGTAAAAATAGAGTCAGATATGTGCTCAATTTAAGTAAGCTCACTGAAGGATCTTTAGCACGGAGGCCGCATTGGATATATAAAGTTGCTGCTGGGAGCCGCTACTCACTGTATCCCTGCTATCCGGGACCCTTTAATGGATGTGAGAGGACGGTGATTCCTGAGCATCCTCGGGAGATAAACCTGTAGACGGCAGCCGTATGTGATTGCAGCAGTTAGCTCCGGCCAATTGGTGGCCACACAAGGAGCAAGAGATGGCTTCGACTTGCGGGGGACCAGGTGCGGAAGCCGTGACCAAGGTGGTGCAGGATTAGCGGCTGATCGTTAAAGTGTCTGATTCTCCAGCTCATGTAGGGAGTCCTAGACGCGTTTCATCACTTCCTGTGACTTTCTCGATAGGCAGACTACATGGGTGACCCGAGTACACAGATACACACAGCCGCAGTACAATAACGTAGCTCTGGAACAGGCACAGTTGACCTGAAAATCAACTGTATATTTTCAGCAATAAAGGTTATTCCTTGTCCTCAGTTCACACTGTATGCCAGGGCTGGCCAAACCGGTCCTCGAGATCTACCAACAGTGCATGTTTTCCAGGCCTCCTGGAGATCTGTAGAATTGTCAATTAGGAATGAATGCAGCACATCCTAATTAGTAATGACTACACCTGTGCACCAGCTAGGTGGTCTGGAAAATGTGTACTGTTGGTAGATCTCGAGGACTGGTTTGGCCAGCCCTGCTGTATGCTCTCCAGCTCTGTGAATGACCCAGATACAGTATGTCCCGTCACATTGTTCTTTTGCCCACTTTCCTGACCTGGCCATTCTCTTAATAGGTAAGCTTTGGGTGAATTCGGAGACTGTCCTGCACAGATGTCTATCATGTCTTCCTATACAGTAGCTGCTAATTCTGCACACTGAATTTCTATCCAGTAATCCATTGCCACGTCACTGTGTTCAACTGACCAGCATCAAGGTGTTCAGCATTATCTTATACCATGAGGTGATTAGTTCCCTGATATATATATAAATATATTCATAGAGCCGTAAAAGCGGAAAACAGGGCTTTCCTCTGCTTCGTTCTATTTACAGAGCAGGTTACCATGGTGTAGTTCATTACTGCTCCAGTAGCTCCCCTGCTCCTTGTCTGAATCGCATCACCATACTTTTGTATGTTCAGTGCAATTCATAAAAGAACACAAAGCTCTGCTTTCTGTTCCACTGCTGCGTGCAGAATTGCCATCTCAGGATGGCATAATGTGTACTACAATGCCCTTCTATCCTGGCCCCTTTACAATCATTTACATTTATTTTCCACCTGCTACATTCCTCAGGCAGATAATAATGAATCAAATAGGCCCTTCACTAAAAAAACATAGGGGGTGATTCAGACCTGATCGCTGGGCTGTTAACTGTGCTGTCCTGCCTTCAGATAGTCGCCACCTCCAGGGGGAGTGTAAATTCGCCGTGCAAGAGTGTGATCCTATGTGTACGCCGAGCTGCAAAAACCCACTGTGTGCAGTCTCTGCGCAGCCCACGGCTTACTCCTACAGTGCGATGAGAAGAGACTGATCAGGGCCGGAGTTGACGTCAGGCACTCTCTCTGAAAACGCTTGGGCACGCCACTCCCAAGAAACGGTCAGTTACCACCCACAAATGGCTAACTCCTGTCAATCACTTTGTGAACGCCCATGCGATCGGATTTTTTGCACCATCTCTTTTGCTGACCGGTGATGCCCTTTGTTGTTGTCTGACGCGTGTGCGCATTGTGGTGCATACACATGTGCAGTTAGTACCTGATCGCAGTTTGTTACTTAGGGCCTTATTCAGGTTTGTAAGCAAACCAAAAAAGTTAGCAATTAGGTACAACCATGTTGCACTGCAGGTGGGGCAAATGTAACATGTGCAGAGAGAGTTAGATTTGGGTGGGGTGTTTTGAAACTGAAATCTAAATTGCAGTGTAGAAATGAAGTAGCCTGTATTTACTATGCACAGAAACATTATAACCCACCCAAATCTCTCTTCACATGTTACATCTGCCCCACCTACAGTGCAACATGGTTTTGGCCAATTGCTAACTTTTTTGGTTTGCTAACAAACCTGAATAAACCCCATAGGGCCTAATTCAGACCTGATTGCTCGCTAGCTATTTTTTGCAGCGCTGCGATCAGATAGTCACCACCTATAGAGGAGTGCAAGTTTGCTTTGCAAGTGTGCGATCGCATGTGCAGCCGAGCGGTACAAAAAAGTTTTGTGCAGTTTCTGAGTTGCCCAGAACTTACTCAGCCACTGTGATCACTTCAGCCTGTCCGGGATCGGAATTGACGTCAGACACCCGCCCTACAAATGCTTGGACACTGTGAAAATAACCTCACTTAAATGTGGGTAGCCACGCGCTTAATGTGAATTGGTTCTCCAAGCAGCTGCACAAAATAGGATAGTCAATCCAAACAAGACAATATATATAAACGGTATACAGCGCTAAAAAATAATTATAAGCAGACAGGTGTAGATGATAAATCAAGTAAAAAGATTTATTTAAACATTAGATACTCATTAATTACTCAATATTCTTCAATAAAAAATATATAACTCAGACATTAAAAAATGGAACCAATTAATAAAAACCAGTCTCTGGTAGATTTGGACATATAAGGACAATGGCAATGTTATCCAGTGGTAGGTAGACCTAGGAGATGTTAAACCTTTTGGGTAAATTGAGTTTCTCCACAATAATTACCACTCTTGAAGATGGAATGTTCCCTTAGCGAAGGTTCAGATGGCACAGGCTCCAACGCAAAAGTTGAGGGAATTGGAAGGTGGATATGGACTGGATGGCACACCAGAATTGTAAAGTCCCAGGCTATAAAGGTCCACTGTCCGATTATCTGGTATGCCTTTGATAAAGCTGCCCCTTGTGACAGCGAAATGCATCAGGATTTACAATTTGGACCCCAAAGAAAAGGACTTTTACCGCAACATCCAGATAATCGAACACTTCTTTTTTCCATTCACTTGTATGCAGATAACATTATCTTGTGTAGAGACAGATTAAGGGGGGAATTCAATTAATTTTTCACAGCTGATTGATCCCCGTGGGGTTAATTCAATTGACATTGATAGTTGACACTATTAGGGATTTTGTTTCACCTGCCTGGGGGCAAAATCCCTAGGTGCCATTTTTTTGCGATTTTCGAAAACACATGAATCTGGGAACTTATCCCGGATCCTTTGTTTTTTTGCACAGACAGGGGTACATTTTTCTGTGACAAAACAGGCATTAATTGACTTGGCCCCCCAAAAAAAATCTGGCAAAAAATTGCGAAAAATTTACCACCGCTAATTGAATTCCCACCTAAGCCGGTCTGAATTCAGTAATGTACTGCAATCTGAGTCCTCTCACCTTGTGCAATGGATAACTTTAAACAACCAGGGGGAGATTTATCAAAGCTTGTAGAGAGATAAAGTGATAAAAAGAAAATGTTCCAACCGATCCTAGCCTGTCATTTTGCAAACACCTGTACAATGACAGAAGCTGATTGGTTAGTACTTTATCTCTCTCTAAGCCTTGATAAATCAGAATCTCCCCCCGATTTCCCATCAGTAAGTTTTATTGAAATATTTATTGCAACACTTTGAAGCAGGGGTTCCCGCAAGGCAACCTTAGCGTCTGCCTGGGGCCCCACTGCTGTGGATGAGCCTCAGGAAATCCGTTCTCATAAAAATCCATTCCTAGAGGAGCTCTCTCTGGTACGGTCTCTGCTCACTCTACCTCGGCCTAGGACACACGGCGCTATCGTCACTGCACTGCAGCAGTGCCCGCCACCCCCCAGTCTATCAGTCAGAAGCTCTGGAGTGCTTTCTCTGGTGACTGTCGCTCGGACTCAGCTGCACCGCAGTCACTTTCCCACAGCCTCCACCGCTCCTCTGAAGCACACAGAATTTATCATCACCTAGGATGCACTCCCAGTTGCCTGCTAATGCTTCCAAAATCCTATAAACAGCCTTGTCACTCTACAACTGTCGTCTGCCAGGAATCTCAAGTCTGAATCAATCTAATAGAGTCTGTTAAATCTCCTCTAGGCTATGAAATTATGGCACTACTATTTGACATGTGTGTAATTGTATTGTATAATTGGCTTTCTCCAGCTAAAAAAAAATCTAAATCTTGTATCTCCTATACTACCCAGGATATACTTGTAAATGGAATACAACTCATAATGTAGTTCTTTGTAGCAAAACATTTTACACATAAAACAAATAATACATAACTGGTAGCATGTGGTACGTATTTCTGAGCAGTAGGTATGCAATATATAGCTGCCAATGAGGGCCATTCCGAGTTGATCGCACGTAGCAACTTTTGCTGCTCGTGCGATCAACTAGACGCCGCCTATGGGGGAGTGTATTTTAGCATAGCAGGGCTGCGATCGCTTGTGCAGCCCTGCTATGCTAAAAAAGTTTTGTGTGAAACAAGACCAGCCCTGCAGTTACTTACCCTGTGCGATGGATCCAGCGATGAAGATCCCGGAATTGACGTCAGACATCTGCCCTCCAAATGCCTGGACACGCCTGCGTTCACTGCTCCACTCCCAGAAAACGGTCAGTTGACGCCCCGGAACGCCTTCCGCCTGTCACTTTTCTTGCGATCGCGGTAGCCCAGCGCGACGTGCGTGCGCATTGTGTCTGGTGCGCATGCGCAGAACCAACCCATTTGTACCACTGCGAAGAACCGCAGCATGCGAACGGGTCGGAATGACTCCCAATGTTCGGTATCTATGTTGAATAAATGTCTGGCCACAGTACGGGTTGTTCTCCGCAAAAGTGGATCGTCAGAAAGGGAGATAGGGGCCACAGATGTACGGCCTGCATAATTTCTCTTACGTCCTAGAGGATGCTGGGGTTCACATTAGTACCATGGGGTATAGACGGGTCCACCAGGAGCCATTGGCACTTTAAGAGTTTGAGAGTGTGGGTTGGCTCCTCCCTCTATGCCCCTCCTATAAGACTCAGTTTAGAAAATGTGCCCGGAGGAGCCAGTCACAGCTAGGGGAGCTCTCCTGAGTGAAGGATTTAACACAGATAGTGGCGAGATTCATACCAGCTCACACAAACAAGGCACATCAAGCTAACCAGCTTGAAACATTACTTACCAAGTAACAATGCAGTACATAACTAAACAAAGATGTACTGAACCAGATAACGGTTGCAGGAAAACGAAGCACTGGGCGGGCGCCCAGCATCCTCTACGGACTACGAGAAAAGGATTTACCTGTAGGTAACCAAAATCCTATTTTTGCCTATAATCTTATATTTAAATTAGATAATATTTAAATCATCAGTCATCATATAAATACATTTAAGTATAGTGACTAATAATATCTGGTTACATTTTAATAGCAGGGGGTAAATGTAATAGGGTACGAGTTGCCAGTGGTCCGAGATTTTGTCAGAGAATGGGCGTATTTTTAAAGTAGTAATCAATTACAAGGCAAAACCAACCTGGTTTTGCCTTGTAAATGATTGCTGCTTTAAAAATACGCCCATTCTCTGACATATTTACTTAAAATACACAGGGGAACTTTTGTACCCATGAAGGGGGGGGGGGCAGTGTCATATAAAATGAATTGTTTATTCAGCCCCCTCCCCTGCAAGGCTTACACATGCAGCGTGCAGCCATTGTTTGCCCAGGACGCACTGCTTGTGTGTGCCTGTGCGGTCTGCCATCTCTCCATCTTCCCTTCCATTCTCCTACTCCTCTGCTGAGCAAAGTGAGAACAGGTTAATGGACACCAATGATTTAGTACCAAGACATTCTATCCAAACATTTATCTCTGCTGACAAGAGTGTATTCCTGCACAGTATCCTGGTCTCCCATCATAATTCAATGCAAGCATTTACATTTTTCCTCCCCTGACTGTGGTTCATCCCTCCCATGGGTGATACATTCTGTTTATGTCTCTGCAACCACTCCCTGTCTCTGGCATCTGCCACTGTCCCTGTATCCCATCTGTTCCCAGGGGCGTATCTTCCTATTGGCCAGGAAGGCACTTGCCAGGGGCGCTGGTCAAGGAGGGCGGCGCAGGCAGGCAGTGCCACCTGCGCCAAAGGGTAGAATGACATAGTTGTTCTCACTGAGTACACCCATTGGCAATGCTCATCCACTGCCGGATTCAGACTCCTGCACTTTGCACGCACCGGCAGCCGGCGATGCGAGATGGACTCTCAGAAGCTAACTGCACTCTGACACTCTCTGTGACTGCAGTCACAATGATGATTGGTGAATATAGCCTGGGAGCGGGGCACTTCCGTGGTATAGAGAGGGGGTGAGGCACCTCCTCTTCCTCATCCACTCCCCTTCTCATTGGTCCTGCGCGGTCTGTCACCAAACGCTAGCCACTACAATCAGCACCAGTCCGCAGTGCACTACAGCAAGAGCATACATTTTCTGCGGTACCGTAGCTGCACTGCATGGTTTATCCTGGCAGTCTGCATCACATGTTACAAAGTGCTCTGTATGGAGAGGTATCTAGACCACTGACTGCCTGTCCAACTGTGTTGAACTACAAATCCCAGCACACCTTGTCAACTGGATGAGCTGGGACATGTAGTACCATCACACCTAGAGAGGCCCTGAAAAGGTGTTTTTAGTCTGCTCTTGTAAGGTTTTTAACTGTATATATGTGTGCATATATCCCCTCGGTGTCCCTGCCCGCACCCTCCCTGTAATCCCCCCTCACTGTCCCTGATCTCAGCCTCCCTGTGACTCCCCCTCAGTGTCCCTGCCACACACTCCTGTAATTCCCTCTCAGTGTCCCTGTCCGCACCCTCCCTGTAATTCCCTTTCAGTGTCCCTGACCTCAGCCTCGCTGTAATTCCCCCTCAGTGTCCCTGACCTCAGCCTCCCTGTGACTTTCCCCAGTGTCCCTGCTCACACACTCCTGCAATTCCCTCTCAGTGTCCCTGCCCGCACCCTCCCTGTAATTCCCTCTCAGTGTCCCTGACTGCACCCTACCTGTAGTTCCCCCTCAGTGTCCTTGACCTCAGCCTCCCTGTGACTTCCCCTCAGTGTCCCTGCTCACACACTCCTGTAATTCCCTCTCAGTGTTCCTGCCCACACCCTACCTGTAGTTCCCCCTCAGTGTCCCTGACCTCAGCCTCCCTGTAATTCCCCCTCAGTGTCCCTGACCTCAGCCTCCCTGTAATTCCCCCTCAGTGTCCCTGACCTCAGCCTCCCTGTAATTCCCCCTCAGTGTCCCTGACCTCAGCCTCCCTGTGACTCCCATCAGTGTCCCTGACCTCAGCCTCCCTGTAATTCCCCCTCAGTGTCCCTGACCTCAGCCTCCCTGTGACTCCCCCTCAGTGTCCCTGACCTCAGCCTCCCTGTAATTCCCCCTCAGTGTCCCTGACCTCAGCCTCCCTGTAATTCCCCCTCAGTGTCCCTGACCTCAGCCTCCCTGTGACTCCCATCAGTGTCCCTGACCTCAGCCTCCCTGTAATTCCCCCTCAGTGTCCCTGACCTCAGCCTCCCTGTGACTCCCCCTCAGTGTCCCTGACCTCAGCCTCCCTGTAATTCCCCCTCAGTGTCCCTGACCTCAGCTTCCCCGTAATACCCCCTCAGTGTCCCTGCCCGCACCCTCCCTGTAATTCTCTCTCAGTGTCCCAGGCCTCCTATCTGTAACCCCACTCCTGTGTACCTGAGTGGGGGAGGCAGGGGCGCCAGTTACTTACTTTGCCAGGGGCGCTCAGACCACTAGATACACCCCAGTCTGTTCCCTATACTTTTTCTCCCATATGCTCTTACAACCCACTTTCTCTACACTTTATACCCCCCTCACCTTCCACTTCTCCCTTCTTTCCTCCTCTTCTGATGCCAGTAATAGGCATGATCAATGCTTGTGGCTTATCAAATGCAGCAGGGATTAAAAGAAGAGCAACTGTGTCACTCAAAATATTATGAAAAAAAAAGTTTTGTTTGCACTTCTGTTAGTTGCAAGCAAAGACGAGCAGAAATTACTACCAGATGACTCATGTTCTATAAGCGAGCCAGGTTCCAACAGAACTCCTCTGGTAACTGATTATCCCCCCACGGGTGCTGTGAAAAAAATGCTGATGGTCTAAAGGGCACCGTGACCTGGGAAAGTTTGGGGAACAGTGCTATAGAACATCAAACATAGTGGAACACAGTGTGAGCTGTGGAGCGTACATTAAGATATTAACAGCATAAAAATTTTAATTGTTAAGATAAATATTGTTTAAGGCAGCACCGAATAGCATATTCTGAAACCAATCCTACCAGTGGATATCTAATTAGATTATGTTGTTAACTCTCATTTTCCATAGTGAACAGCAATAAACTAAGGGAGTAATCCAGAGTTGACCCTAGCAGCAATTTTGTTAACAGTTGGGCAAAACCAAGTGCACTGCAGGGGGACGGGACGGGACGGGACAGGGGGGGGGGGGGGGGGGCAGATATAACGTGTGCAGAGTGAGTTAGATTTGGGTTGGTTGTGTTCAAACTGAAATCTAAAGCCCCCTACACATTAGGCGACCCAATACGGCTGGCGGGCGACCCGGCGGCGGGGGTGGGAAAGTGACGGGCGGAGTGAAGTTTCTTCACTCCCCTCATCACCCGGCTCCATAGCAGTGCATGCTAATATGGACAATCTCGTCCATATTGGCCTGCATGCATAAGCGATGGGGCTGTAAAAAGAAGATAGTTCAGCGCATCCCTTGCTTGTTCCTATCCGTATAAATATTGAAATAAAGAAATCTAGAATAATCAAAAAGCGAAGGTATACAGAGATTTATAATAAACAGATTTCCAAAGTCTGATATAAAAGAATATGTAGATTTTATTATTTATAAAGACCATGAATAATAAAACAAAGAATTCCTTTAAAAAGGTAAGTACCGGTACCCCAAGATGACTCTAAAACATACAACACATAACAATACAAGACATACAAACAAAGAGACTTCCTGTGGGTACACTGACCAGCGATTTACCCCACTGGGAATAGTTGGGCTTTTGAGTGGTGTTTTATCACTTAGTGTCAAACAGTGTCCTTATAATGGGCTTAATTCGTTTTCAGCTGGGATAGCTTAGTCCAAGCATTAATGTTGTATTTGAAGTCACTGTGACTGCTCAGTTACTGATGTTCTCAGTCCTCTCATAGTAATTGGCACTGTCTCTGCACTGTCAGTGCTCTTAAACAAATGTATATATAGGAGCAGAGACAGTGCCAATTACTATAAGAGGACTGAGAACAACAGTTACTGAGCAGTCACAGTATGAACAAGTCGGTTTCAATGAAAAAAATCATGAAAAACTCATGTCGGCATTTTGACCTGTCTGCATTTTACATGTCTGTATTTTGACCTTGTCTGTATTTTAAATGTCGGTATTTTGTCCATGTCGGGATTTTGACCGTCGGTCAATTGCTGTCGGGATTTCGACCGTCTGGATTTTGATTGGAGGTAAATTTACTGCATCCTGTGTGTTATCTGCCATTGTGTAGGGCCCTTAAATTGCAGTGTAAAAATAAAGCAGCCAGTATTTACCATGCACAGAAACAAAATAACCCACCCAAATCTAACTCCCTCTGCAGATGTTAGATCTGCCTCCCCTAAAGTACATATGGTTTTGCCCAACTGCTAACAAATTTGCTGCTGCGATCTACTCTGAATTACCCCCTAAGTTGTGGGACATATCTCAGAGAAGCTAATTGTTCTATATCCTTTCTTACTATAATAATCTTCAACTGCACCAATTCCATCAGTCTTCTGCCACCTGATACTTATTCCAGTGTCATCTGCTGATGTAACTATGTTTATTTACCCTGTACTTGTCCTATACTGTCATCAACTGTAAGTTGCTGTTTTCCTGTTTGATTATTTGTTTATGTACTCTGTAATTGGGCGCTGCGGAACCCTTGTGGCGCCATATAAATAAAGGATAATAATAATAATATAGTTTTTTAGGTTATTGAAAAAGTTACTAATAAGCCATTTATTCAAAACAGTTGCTTTCCATGCAATAATATTAAATATACTGTACAGTGTAATTCTTCAATATTAAACCAGAAAGTTAGAGAGATGTAGAGGGATACATTTTAATGATGTATAAGTCACCTAGTACATCTATCTGTATTTATCTTGAAATGTGCAAATATAACAAACTCTTATTGTAAGTTCAGGTTGGAAAACCCTGTAAATTGCTATGGGGAAGCTACACTATACTGTACTAAAGTAAATTTCCAAGTCTGAAAACACATCAGAAAACATGACCTTCTATCTGTGTAAACTGCAAAAATAGTGCAGTATGGTTTCATCATTCATTGTATTATTATATTAACTATTATAAGTGAACATACACAGGAGAAGATACAGTATTAGCAGTCATGCCAAATCTGAGTCTGTATTCATGGATCTGAATCAGGATATAACAAAAGCACCACTAGAAGATATTTCCTATTAAGTATGCAACACACTTGTAAGGACTAGTTACCTGACATTGTTACACTAAACAAACATAATTTCACTGAAACAATATGTGAATTATAGGAAACACTACAACAAATTGATATAGTGTGTGTGTGTGTGTGTGTGTGTGTGTGTGTGTGTGTGTGTGTGTGTGTGTGTGTATATATATATATATATATATATATACTGTATATGTCTCACAGATACAACTGACTTTCAGTCTTGCACAACTTCTTATCTAAATTAGTACTACTGTACATCAAAGAAAAACAGTCATATTGTCTACTTACAGTATGTTTCCGTTATACAATAAGATATCAGTAGATTGTTTTGTTTCCTATTAAGGAGGCTGTAGTTCTGCACTTACCAAGAAGTAATATGAATCAGCATACACTCAATGTCCTTATTTCTGTCAAACTGCTGTACTGGATCAGATTAAGTATTGAGTATAGGAGAGGTGTGGTCAGAGGAGAGCAGCCAATGATTGACAATCCAAAAATGTAAATACTTTAAATAAGTAAACATCATGAGTCATAATCATGAATCATGATAATACTCTGGGCTTAAAGTGGTCCTTGAGAGGTGGGGAAACTCATTTCACCCGCCACCTACCTCTTTCCCCACCTCTCTCATTAGGCAGAGCCAAGGCCAGTGCAAGTGTTTTGGTGCCCCCCTGCAAAGTATAAATTTGTGCCCTACCCCCCATATTCTGCAAAGGGTCAGTGCACACCAAAGGCATGCACAGCAAAAACATGGTTGTGGACTCACAAGGAGGGGCCTGGCCACATAATTAGCACCCCTAATTCAAATTAGCAGTAGTACAATCTTATTCACATTACACTGCACATATTGCCCCTGATTCATATTACATCACAGAGTAGTGCCCCTTATTCACATTATGTCACACAGTAGTGCCCCATATTCACATTATGCTACAAAGAAGTACCCCTTTTACATGTTACGTCACACAGTGTTGCCCCTTTTACGTAATGCCCACAGTAGCAGTGCCGCTTCTACACATAATGTCTACAGTAGTAGTGCTGCTTATACACATAATGCCCACAGTAGTGCCCCTTACACACATAATGCCCACAGTAGTAGTGCCCCTTACACGCAATGCCCACAGTAGTAGTGCCCCTTACACACAATGCCCACAGTAATGGTGCCGCTCATGCACATAATGCCCAATGTAGTTTCCCTTGTACACATAATACTCACAGTAATGCCACTTATACATATAATGCTCACAGTAATGCCACTTATACATATAATGCCCACAGTAGTGCCCCTTATACACATAATGACCATAGTAGGCAGTGCCCCTTATACACATAATGCCCACAGTACTAGTGCCACTTATACACATAATGGTCATAGTACTAGTTCCGCTTATATATATATAATGCCCACAGTAGTGCCCCTTATACACATAATGCCCACAGTGGAGCCCCCTATACACATAATGCCCACAGTAGGTAGTGCCCCTTATACACATAATACACACAGTAGTGGTGAGTCATAAAAAGAGCAATAAAAAGTAAAAGCAAGGCAGACAGTATTATTTATATATATGTATGTAGTATGTGTGTGTGTGTGTGTGTGTGTGTGTGTGTGTGTGTGTGTGTGTGTGTGTATAGATAGATAGATATTCTCTCTCTCTCTCTCTATATATATATATATATATATATACATACAGGGCCGGCGCTACCATTAGGCAGCTTTAGGCAGCTGCCTATGGGCGCTGGCCACTGGAGGGCGGCATGCTCCAATTAAATATATTTTACCAAAAAAAAAAATATTTTGATAAGTAAGCCCAGACCAGGGGCGGCCGCGGCGAGGGTCTAGCCTGCCACAGCCGTCAGTCACCTCACCGGCGCCAGTGTATTGATTTCCCTGCTGCTCCATGTCTCTAACAGAAATAGACGGAGCTGCGCGTATGAGAGAGCAGGTCAGGAGACGGGCGCCGCCCACACTGACAGCCTAACACGCATCCTAGGCGCCGTCAGCCCGAACATGCCGTGCGCTTGTGCGGCGTCTCTCCTGACCTGCTCTCTCATACGCGCAGCTCCGTCTATTTCTGTTAGAGACATGGAGCAGGGAAATCAACACACTGGCGTAGGTGAGGTGACTGACGGCTGTGGCAGGCTAGACCCTCGCCGTGGCCGCCCCTGGTCTGGGCTTACTTATCAAAATATTTTTTTGTTGTAAAATATATTTAATTGGAGCATCTGAAAGGCAAGAGAAGTCTCCCTATCCCCTCCCTCCCCGCCGCCCCGCGCCTCCCTATCCCTTCCCTCCCTGCCGCCCCGCGTCTCCCTATCCTCTCCCTCCCACCCCGCGTCTCACTATCCCCTCACTGCCGCCCCGCGTCTCGCTATCCCCTCCCTCCCCGCCGCCCCGCGCCTCCCTATCCCCTCCCTCCCTGCCGCCCCGCGTCTCCCTATCCCCTCCCTCGCACCCCGCGTCTCACTATCCCCTCCCTGCCGCCCCGCGTCTCGCTATCCCCTCCCTCCCTGCCGCCCCGCGCCTCCCTATCTCCTCCCTCCCACCCCGCATCTCCCTATCCCCTCCCTTCCACCCCGCGTCTCCCTATCCCCTCCCTCCCACCCCACGTCTCCTTATCCCCTCCCTCCCTGCCGCCCCGCGTCTCCCTATCCCCTCCCTCCCACCCCACGTCTCCCTATCCACTCCCTCCCTGCCGCCCCGCGCCTCCCGATGTTGGAGTTGCCTACAGCAGCGGCAGCTCCGGAGACAACAGGCAGCGCTGTTACCTCTATTTCCGTGCCCTCAGCATCTCCGGCAGCATCTGCTTCCTCCGGGACTGAGGAACCAGGACCACTAAGGCGAGGGGTGGGGGGAGTTGTGCTTGGTGGCAAGTGTCTGGGCAGCTCACCCCCAGATCACTTGGACTGCAGCTCCCCCCCTTGTGATCTGGGGGCGAGCTGCAGTCCAAGTGATCTGGGGGTGAGCTGCAGTCCAAGTGATCTGGGGGTGAGCTGCAGTCCAAGTGATCTGGGCAAGATCACTTGGACTCCAGCTCACCCCCAGATCACTTGGACGCAGGGACAGGGAAAAATAAATAAAATAAATGTAAAAAAATGATATATTTATATCACAGCTGCCCGCCTCCCACCGCTCACTTCTGCACGCTGCACCGCCATTGAAAGCTGACCACCGCAGACCACGACTGGCGGTGGTCAGAGGGACATCAACGCCTCAGCGAAGAAGGACAGCTTAGTACCATCGCATCCCCCGCAGACCATGGGCTCATCCGCCACCGACAACCACAGTCCCTTCCGCACCTCCGCTGCACATATCAGGTAATGTTACCCTATGTCCCTGCTGTCACGCTCTCAGTCCCTGCTGTCACTCTCTCAGTCCCTGCTGTCACTCTCTCAGTCCTTGCTGTCACTCTCTCTCCCTGTCCCTGATTTGTGGGTCATACCGTTTGCTATAATGTGAATTTCGGCTCATACCATGTGCTATAATGTGAATTTCGGCTCATACCATGTGGTAAAATCTGAATTTTGGCTCATACCGTATGCTGTAATGTGAATTTCGGGTCATACCGTTTGCTATAATGTGAATAATGTCATACAGTGTGGTAAAATCTGAAATTTTGGGTCATAGCGTGTTCTGTAACGTGAATTTCGGCTCATCCCGTGTGCTGTAATGTGAATTTCGGCTCATACTGTGTAGTAAAATATGAATTTTGGCTCATACTGTGTGCTGTAATGTGAATTTCGGCTCATACTGTGTGCTGTAATGTGAATTTCGTCTCATACCGTGTGCTGTAATGTGAATTTCGGCTCATACCGTGTGCTGTAATGTGAATTTCGGCTCATACGGTGTGCTGTAATGTGAATTTCGGCTCATACTGTGTGGTAAAATATGAATTTCGGATCATACCATGGCCCTCATTCCGAGTTGTTCGCTCGGTAAAAATCTTCGCATCGCAGCGATTTTCCGCTTAATGCGCATGCGCAATGTTCGCACTGCGACTGCGCCAGGTAAATTTGCTATGCACTTAGTAATTTTACTCACGGCTTTTTCATCGTTCTGGCGATCGTAATGTGATTGACAGGAAATGGGTGTTACTGGGCGGAAACAGGCCGTTTTATGGGCGTGTGGGAAAAAACGCTACCGTTTCCGGAAAAACCGCAGGAGTGGCCGGAGAAACGGGGGAGTGTCTGGGCGAACGCTGGGTGTGTTTGTGACGTCAAACCAGGACCGACAAGCACTGAACTGATCGCAGATGCCGAGTAAGTCTGAAGCTACTCAGAAACTGCTACGAGGTGTGTAATCGCAATATTGCGAATACATCGTTCGCAATTTTAAGATGCTAAGATTCACTCCCAGTAGGCGGCGGCTTAGCATGAGCAAATCTGCTAAAATCCGCTTGCGAGCGAACAACTCGGAATGAGGGCCCATGTGCTGTAGTGTGAATTTTGGCTCATACCATGTGCTGTAGTGTGAATTTCGGCTCATTCCGTGTGCTGTAATGTGAATTCCTAGATAGTATAAAGGGTCCTAATACACTGAAGGACACGCCCCCATTTGAGTGGCCACACCCCCTCTTCCGGAGGCGCGCGCATAATTGCAACCTTCACTTTTCCATACCCCCACTTCAAAATGTCCACTTCGACCACTGTATATGTATGTGTGTGTGTGTGTGTGTATATGTACATATATATATTATATATAAAATCTCAGTGCCTCCCCAGCCAATGACCTCACCGCACGTCACTGCCACAAAGTTCTAGTTACAACCCTGGTGCCTATCTATAATACTGTATAAAACTACAGACTGTGGTATTATACTATATATGGATGTGGGGCTGGATGCTTTTTAACTTGTGTGCAGTAATATAATATTTGTCAGGTTACCTTTTGCTGTTATTTGGCTGCTTCAGGAGGATCAACATACTGTTAACACAGCCTCTAGATAACGTGATCACTCCACTGTCCAAGCAACAGGGGAAGGGGAGGGCCGGGAGGGCCGGGTGGGGGAGGCAGAAATTTTGCCTAGGGTGCCGAGAAACCTTGCACCGGCCCTGTATATATATGTACAGTATGGATAGATAGATAGATAGATAGATAGATAGATAGATAGATAGATAGATAGATAGATAGATAGATAGATTGATAATGGGTTCAGTATGAAAATCCAGCGGTCGGGCAGCTGGCGGTCAGTATACCGATGCCAGCATCCCGGTCGCGGCAATGCAGACAGGGGTGCACAGGATACCCTAACCACCTTCCCATACCCCCCAACCCTTCCTGTCCGCAGCCTAACCCTAACCTCCCCTATTGGTGGCTAACCCTAACCTCCCCCCGGTGGTGCCTAAACCTAACCCCCAACTTCCTGCAGCCTAAACCCAACTTCTCTGTATCTTTGTCTGGATCCTGATATCTTTGGGATTCCAGCTGCCGGAATCCTGAACGCATACTGCACGTATGTATGTATGTATGTATGTATGTATGTATGTATGTATGTATGTGTGTGTATGTATGTGTATATACATATTTACATATACATATATATATATATATATATATATATAATTCATCTGCCTGCTCTTTATTAGGGGCCCTACTGTCTGAAGTGCCCTGGGCCCCCCATGGCCTTAATCCGGCACTGCGCCCCATGTGCTCCGCCCCCCACCTCATAAACCTACAGTGTCTGCGCTCTGCGAAGACGTACTGCCCGTGACAACAGAGTTAAGCAGCAGCATAGCTGCTGGCTGTGGGGAAGGAGTAGGGAGAGTAGCACTAAGGAGGAGGAGGCGCTCTACCTAGCAGATGTGCATAATGGGCTCAACCAGGCATAATGCGTAACATGTAATGGGCTCTACCAGGCGTAATGTGTAACATGTGTAATGGGCTCTACCAGGCAGATTGTGTAACATGTGTAATGGGCTCTACCAGGCGTAATGTGTATAATGGTCCCTATCAGGCGTATTGTTTAACATGTGTAATGGGCTCTACCAGGCGTATTGTGTAACATGTGTAATGGGCTCCACGAAGCGTAATGTGTAATGTGTGTAATGGGCTCTACCAGGTGTAATGTGTATAATGGTCTCTACCAGGCGTAATGTGTATAGGGGATCTACCAGGTGCAATGTGTACAAGCGGCTCTACCAGGTATAATGTGTATAATGGGCTCTACCAGGCGTAATGTGTGTAATGGGCTCTACCTGGCATAACGTGTATAAGGGGCTCTACCAGGTGTAATGTGTACAAGGGGCAACTCCCAGCTGCTCCATAGAGTTCCATACAGGTGCAAGAGACTTAAGGTGCCTAAGGTGGCCAGGAACTAGGGGCGCCAAACTGAGATTTTATCTTGGCCCCTCCAACCAAAAAACATTCTGACGCCCCTGGTGCCGCATATAAAGATAGTGCTCACAGTAGTAGTGCCACTTATACACATAACACCTACAGTAGTGCCCCTTAATACACAGAATGCCCATAGCAGTAGTGCCCCATATACATAGAATGCCACACAGTAATACTGTGCCTCTTATGGGGGTAGGGTCATGAATTCAGGTGGGGTCAGGGTGGTAAGCAGGTGGGTGGTTGGGGGACACAACCTCAGGTGCAGTCAGAGCGGTAGGGGTGATAGTGTGTGGGGTGGGGCCAGAGGGTCATCGCCCCAGGTGGGTAGGCAGGGTGGTGGGTGATTGGGGGACACTGCCTCAGATGCAGTTAGAGTGGTAGGGGGTGGGTACAGGGTGCCATGTCCTCAGGTGGGGTCAGGGTGGTGGGTGGTTGGGGAACACATCCTCAGGTGCGGTCAGAGTGGGTAAGGGTGGATTGGGACAGGGGGTCATGGCCTCACGTGGGGCAGGGTGGTGGGTAATTGGGGGACACAGCATTGGGTGATGTCATAGTGGTAGGGGTGGGGTGGTAGCAGGTAGTTGTGGCCTCAGGTGGGTGTGCAGCAAGACATGGCTCAAGAAATGGGTCGGGTACCTTAGGTTCTTCCTCCAGTAGTTTAAGCCTCTTACAAGCAGAGCTTTTGTCCTTCACTCCTGGGTGGGCGGCCTCCGAGTCAGAGTCCTGCTGTCTCTGTTTCTTATGGCTGCATGTGAGAGACATGGGGGCTTCACTGTCCACCCCTTACTCCGGGCTGCAGGGCGGCCACAGCAACTTCTCACTATGGGTGATGTGGCGGGACTCTGTCTGAGTCTTCCTCTGCTTGGTCTGCAGCAGTCTCTCCACTGCACGATGCTTGCACTGGCCAAAGAAGTTGGTGACTCACATCTGCGTCACGGTGTCCACTGCCCTGTACCAAACTCTCCCAGGGAGTATAAGTGCTTGACTGATGCTGCTGTGGCCGGGCAAGATGATTGTGTGGAGGCGGAATGTGTTTAGTCTCCAATTACAACTGATGGAATGCAGCTCTGCCCCATTCCGGGCCCGGCTTACTTTAATCCCTGATAATACTATAATCTAGTGCACTGTACATTATTTTTGTAAAGTATGATTGCATGGTGTTCTCCACATACTTGTCTACTTTCCTGGAATGTCGGGAATACCCCTGAATTTCTGGGACTCTCCCTCTACTTTGAATAGAGCATCCTCCAGCATCCCTCTCACTTTCTTACTGAAATGGGTGGGATGGAGGGCGTGATGATACGATTCAATTTCATCCTTATAGCTCCACCATCTGTGCAGTGTCCCAGTTAGCAGCACTGAATCATCAGGGCCATAATATTGTGCTTCACCACCCCCCTCCACCACCACCAGCACTTCCCACTTGCATCCACCCTTCTGGGGGGCAGATAAATGAATTAGGTACCTGAGGATGTCAAATGTCCAGGTGTAGCTGAGGGGTCAATTCATGTAGAAAACGAAAAGTGAATTGTTATCACTATAGATCGCATCAGTTTGATGCAATATATAGCTTTGCTAAGTACCAATTCATGTATACTTACCCTTCTGGCGATTAGATCCAGTATCCAGGACTCTGGCGGTGCTGTCTTCTGCTGTCCCCTCTGTGACGAGTGGAGTCAGCCGGCTGGTCCCTTCTGTGCATGTGTCAGTGGCTGAAGTCAGGGTCAGCTGCAGTGGCTGCTGGGAGTTCAGGAGGCAGACTAGTGCAGGGTGCCCGGCAGAGAGCAGGAAAGCATTGAGCTTCTCTGCTATTTTACACTTCAGTTCAGATTACGCTATCCTGAGATGGTGAATCTGAACTCCCTGAGAAGCGGAAAGCTGAGCTTTTCGTCCTTTCCTGAATCACACCCACCATACTAAAGTATGGTTATGCAATTAAGGCACGTAGCAGAGATGCCGCAGGAAAAGTCAGGAACTTTTCCACGGTGACCCACTCTGTGAATACCACAAAGCAGAGAAAAGCCCTGTTTTCCGCAACACAGGGCTTTTCTCAGCTTTCTGAAAAAAACGCTCACATGGTCAAACAGGAGTTCGCACACCTTTTGGTGCGAATAAAGATAAATATCAAGATAACAAGTGGAATTTTACCTGGACATAACTGCTGGAACTGTTGGACTTTGCTCACACCCTTACTTTGCACTATATTTATCCTTTATCATTCTCAGGCTTATCAAATGATAAAACATTAAGGGACGCAGTTTCCTGCCTGTCGGGATCCCGGCGCTCAGGATACTGACGCCGGAATCACAACAGCCAAGGAAAACATGACGGCCGGAATCCCACCAGAGGCCCAGAAGCCCCACTCAGGGGGTGGTCCACACCACTCCCCAAGGGGAAATAAATTAGTGTGGCGAGTGAAGCTCGCCACCAGGCCCGAACCATGGCAAGTGCAGCAAGCCCGCGAGGGGACACGCTGCGCTCGCCGTCGGGATCCCACTTGTCAGGATTCCGGCGTGGGTCTTTTGACCATCGGGATCCCATACTGAATCCAATGTTAACTTGCTTCAAGAGCTAACACACTGATGTAACCATAAGCCTCTACTGCACGTCTAACTACCTGAACAGTAACATTTATGTAATGGATCTCTGTTTCCCCCTAACTCCTGCTGCAGAAATGTTTTCTCTTTAATGCGTCTTATTACACCAGATGGTCCCATGTATAGGGGTACTATCTGTTTTTAATACTCAGTCTACAGGGTGATTCAAAAGTCACAGTACAAAAACTGTGCAGGAAATGGGAAAACTGAATACTCCAGTAAGGTATGGGTGAGGTGAACTATCTTTTAGGGTATGTACCGAACATGGGCGCCATCTTGAAATCGGCCATCTTGAATGTTAGTCAGTTTTCTCAAATTGAAAGGTGGTCATGTAACATGTCAAAGAACATCAGAATTTGCTGAAAAGTGTATTGCTGCAAACAGATTTGAAATAGCAGCTGTGGTTCACAACTTACAAAACTTTTTTGTTGCAGATAACTGAAGATGGCTTTGACAAAAGAGGAGAGAACTGAGGTCATTTTGATGTCTGGGGAATGAAGTTTCCATGTCATAGCTGCAGATTTTAACAACCGGCATCCAGAAAGACCTTCAATTTCACTGTCAGGTGCCTAATTTCCAAATTCCGAGAAACTGGGACTGTGGCTGACAAATCACGGAGTGGTCGTCCAAAAAATGCTACTGACGTGACTACCTCAATAATGGTTTTGGCTCTTCATGAAGGATGCCAAAACCATTGTTGAGGTTGTCTAGTCAGTAGACAACCTCAACGCACAATGCACATCTCGCTATACACTTCTAAAATACAATTTGCATAAGCAAGCAAGTAGCCATTTGCTTCGGGAAATTGAGGTTTACCTATTATCCAGTACTATAAACTAGGATAGAATTTATGTGGTATCACCGATAAGTTTGGTATAGATGGTATGGGTACTTTACAGTAGAGACAGCCGCACCAGTGTAGCTTCCTCCTCCTCTGGCAATGACTCCAGGAGCTTATCCTTCTTAGGCTGTATCAGAGACACAGTAAAATTACTTTTCTCTATCGTCCTAGTGGATGCTGGGGTTCCTGAAAGGACCATGGGGAATAGCGGCTCCGCAGGAGACAGGGCACAAAAAGTAAAGCTTTTCCAGATCAGGTGGTGTGCACTGGCTCCTCCCCCTATGACCCTCCTCCAGACTCCAGTTAGATTTTTGTGCCCGGCCGAGAAGGGTGCAATCTAGGTGGCTCTCCTAAAGAGCTGCTTAGAGAAAGTTTAGCTTAGGTTTTTTATTTTACAGTGAGTCCTGCTGGCAACAGGATCACTGCAACGAGGGACTGAGGGGAGAAGAAGTGAATTCACCTGCGTGCAGGATGGATTGGCTTCTTGGCTACTGGACATTAGCTCCAGAGGGACGATCACAGGTACAGCCTGGATGGTCACCGGAGCCGCGCCGCCGGCCCCCTTGCAGATGCTGAAGTTAGAAGAGGTCCAGAATCGGCGGCTGAAGACTCTGACAGTCTTCTAAAGGTAGCGCACAGCACTGCAGCTGTGCGCCATTTTCCTCTCAGCACACTTCACACGCTGTCACTGAGGGTGCAGGGCGCTGGGGGGGGGCGCCCTGGGAGGCAAATGTAAACCTATATACTGGCTAAAAATACCTCACATATAGCCCCCAGAGGCTATATGGAGATATTTAACCCCTGCCAAACTTCACTAAAGAGCGGGAGACGAGCCCGCCGTAAAAGGGGCGGGGCCTATCTCCTCAGCACACAGCGCCATTTTTTCTCTCACAGAAAGGCTGGAGAGAAGGCTCCCAGGCTCTCCCCTGCACTGCACTACAGAAACAGGGTTTAAACAGAGAGGGGGGGCACAAATTGGCGATATAAATATATATATAAAGATGCTATTAGGGAGAAACACTTATATAAGGTTGTCCCTATGTAATTATAGCGTTTTTTGGTGTGTGCTGGCAAACTCTCCCTCTGTCTCTCCAAAGGGCTGGTGGGGTCCTGTCCTCTGTCAGAGCATTCCAGGTGTGTGTGCTGTGTGTCGGTACGTGTGTGTCGACATGTATGAGGACGATGCTGGAGGAGGCGGAGAAATTGCCTGTAATGGTGATGTCACTCTCTAGGGAGTCGACACCGGAATGGATGGCTTATTTAGGGAATTACGTGAGAATGTCAACACGCTGCAAGGTCGGTTGACGACATGAGACGGCCGACAAACAATTAGTAACGGTCCAGGCGTCTCAGAAACACCGTCAGGGTTTTTTTATAAAAAACGCCCATTTACCTCAGTCGGTCGACACAGACACGGACACTGAATCCAGTGTCGACGGTGAATAAACAAACGTATTCCTCATTAGGGCCACACGTTAAGGGCAATGAAGGAGCTGTTACATATTTCTGATACTACAAGTACCACAAAAAAGGGTATTATGTGGACGTGAAAAAACTACCTGTAGTTTTTCCTGAATCAGATAAAATAAAATGAAGTGTGTGATGATGCGTGGGTTTACCCCGATAGCAAATATTGGCGTTATACCTTTTCCCGCCAGAAGTTAGGGCGCGTTGGGAAACACCCATTAGGGTGGATAAGGCGCTCACACGCTTATCAAGTGGCGTTACCGTCTCCAAATACGGCCGCCCTCAAGGAGCCAGCTGATAGGCAGCTGGAAAAATATCCTAAAAAGTATATACACACAGACGGTGGTTATACTGCGACCAGCGATCGCCATCAGCCTGGAGATGCAGTGCTGGGTTGGCTTGGTCGAATTCCCTGACTAAAAATATTTTATTGATATAGAGCATTTAATAGGATGCATTCTATATATATGTATGCGAGATGCACAGAGGGATATTTGCACTCTGGCATCAAGATAAGTGCGTTGTCCATATCTCCCAGAAGATGTCATGGACACGACAGTGGTCAGGTGATACAGATCCCATACGGCACATGGAAGTATTGCCGTATAAAGGGAAGGAGTTATTTGGGGTCGGTCCGTCGGACCTGGGGGCCACGGCCACAGCTGGGAAATCCAACCTTTTTACCCCAAGTTACATCTCAGCAGAAAAAGACGCTGTCTTTTCAGCCTCAATCCTTCCGTTCCCATGTGGGCAAGCGGGCAAAAAGCCAGTCATATCTGCCCAGACATAGAGGAAAGGGAAGTAGACTGCAGCAGGCAGCCCCTTCCCAGGAAAAGAAGCCCTCCACCAGTGGGGGGGTAGTCTCAAGAGTCTCAGCGCGCAGTGGGATCACTCGCAAGTTGACCCCTAGATCATACAAGTATTATCCCAGGGGTACAGATTGGAGAGTCGAGACATTTTTTCCTCGCAGGTTCCTGAAGCCTGCTTTACCAACGGCTCCCTCCGACAAGGAGGCAGTATTGGGAAAAAAATTCACAAGCTGTATTTCCAGCAGGTGATAATCAAAGTACCCCTCCTACAACAAGGAAAAGGGTATTAGTCCTCCACACTATATTGTGGTACTGAAGCCAGACGGCTTGGTGAGACATAGTCTAAATCTGAAATCTTTGAACACTTACATAAAAAGGTTCAAATCAAGATGGAGTCACTCAGAGCAGTGATAGAGAACCGGAAAAAAGGGGACTATATGGTGTCCCTGGACATCAAGGATTACCTCCATGTCCAAATTTGCCCTTCTCAACAAGGGTACCTCTGGTTCGTGATACAGAACTGTCAATATCAGTTTCAGACGCTGCCGTTGAATTATCCACGGCACCCCGGGCCTTTACCAAGGTAATGGCCGAAAAGATGATTCTTAAAAGAAGAAAGGCATCTAAATTATCCCTTACTTGGACGATATCCTGAAAGGGACAAGTTTCCAGAGAACAGTTGGAGGTCGGAAAAGAACTATCTAAAGTAGTTCTACGACAGCACGAGTGGATTCTAAATATTCCAAAAATCGCAGCTGTTTTCCGATGATACGTCTGCTGTTCCTAGGAATGATTCTGGGCATAGTCCAGAAAGAGGTATTTCTCCTGGAGGGGAAAGCCAGGGAGTTATCCGACCTAGTCAGAAACCTCCTAAATCCAGGCCAAGTATCAGTGCATCAATGCACAGGAGTCCTGGGAAAAATGGTGGCTTCTTACGAAGCGATTCCATTCGGCAGATCTCACGCAAAAACTTTTCAGGGGGATTTGCTGGACGAATGGTCCGGATCGCATCTTCAGATGCATCAGCGGATAACCCTGTCTCCAAGGACAAGGGTGTCTCTTCTGTGGGGGCTGCAGAGTGCTCATCTTCTAGAGGGCAGCACATTCAGCATTCAGGACTGTGTTCTGGTGACCACGGATGCCAGCCTGAGAGGCTGGGGAACAGTCACACAAGGAAGAAATTTCCAAGGAAGTGTGGTCAAGTCTGGAGATTTCTCTCCACATGAATATACTGGAGCTAAGGGCAATTTACGATGCTCTGAGCCTAGGAAGACCTCTGCTTCAAAGTCAACCGGTGCTGATCCAGTAGGACATCATCATGGCAGTCGCCCACGTAAACAGACGGGGCGGCACAAGAAGCAGGAGGGCAATGACAGCAAGGATTCTTCGCTGGGCGAAAGATCATGTGATAACACTGTCAGCAGTGTTCATTCCGGGAGTGGACAATCTAGGAAGATTTCCTCAGCATAAATGAATTCCACCCGGAAAAGTGGGAACTTCATCTGGAAGTTTCCACATGTTTGTAAACCGTTGGGAAAGACCAAAGGTGGTTATGATGGCGTCCCACATGAAGCGCCAGGTCTAGAGACCCTCAGGCAATAGCTGGGACGCTCTGGTAACACCGTGGGTGTACCAGTCGGTGTATGTGTTCCCTCCTCTGCCCTTCATACCCAGTGTATGGAGAATGATAGGAAGGAGAGGAGTAAGAACTATACTCGTGGTTCCGGTTTGGGCCAAGAAGAACTTGGTACCCGGAACTTCAAGAGATACTAGAAAGGATCTTGATTCAGCAAGAATCATGTCTGTTCCATGACTTACCGCAGCTGCGTTGACGCCAGGGCGGGTGAACGCCGGATCCTAAGGGAAAAAGGCATTCCGGAAGAGGTCATCCCTACCCTGGTCAGAGCCAGGAAGGAGGTGACCGCACAACATTATCACCGCTTAGGTGAAAATATGTTCCATGGTGTGAGGCCAGGAAGGCTCCAAGGAAGAATTTCAACTAGGTTAATTCCTACATTTCCTGCAAGCAGGAGTGTATATGGGTCTCAAATTGGGGTCCATTAAGGTTCAAATTTCGACCGGTCGATTTTCTTCCAGAAAGAAATTGGCTTCAGTTTCCTGAAGTCCAGAAGTTGTTAAGGGAGTACTGCATATACAACCCCTTTTTGATGTCTCCAGTGGCACTGGGCGATCTCAACGTAGTTTGGGATTCCTAAAATCACATTGTTTAAACAACTCAAATCTGTGGATTTGATATATCTCACATGGAAAGTGACCATGCTGTTGGTCCTGGCCTCGGCCAGGCGAGTGTCAGAATTGGCGGCTTTATCTCACAAAGCCATATCTGATTGTCCATTCGGACAGAGCAAAGCTGTGGACTCGTCCCCAGTTTCTCCCTAAGGTGGTGTCAGCGTTTCACCTGAACCAGCTTATTGTGGTGCCTGCGGCTACTAGGGACTTGGAGGACTCCAAGTTGCTGGATGTTGTCAGGGCCCTGAAAATATAGTTTCCAGGTCGGCTGGAGTCAGGAAATCTGACTTGCTGTTTATCCTGTATGCACCCAACAAGCTGGGTGCTCCTGCTTCTAAGCAGACTATTGCTCGTTGGATTTGTAGTACAATTCAGCTTGCACATTCTGTGGCAGGCTTGCCACAGCAAAAAATATGTAAATGCCCATTCCACAAGGAAGGTGGGCTCATCTTGGGCGGCTGCCCGAGGGGTCTCGGCATTACAACTCTGCCGAGCAGCTACGTGGTCGGGGGAGAACACGTTTGTAAAATTTTACAAATTTGATACCCTGGCAAAAGAGGACCTGGAGTTCTCTCATTCGGTGCTGCAGAGTCATCCGCACTCTCCCGCCCGTTTGGGAGCTTTGGTATAATCCCCATGGTCCTTTCAGGAACCCCAGCATCCACTAGGACGATAGAGAAAATAAGAATTTACTTACCGATAATTCTATTTCTCGGAGTCCGTAGTGGATGCTGGGCGCCCATCCCAAGTGCGGATTATTCTGCAATACTTGTACATAGTTATTGTTACAAAAATCGGGTTATTGTTGTAGGAAGCCGTCTTTCAGAGGCTCCTTTTGTTATCATACTGTTAACTGGGTTTAGATCACAAGTTGTACGGTGTGATTGGTGTGGCTGGTATGAGTCTTACCCGGGATTCAAAATCCTCCCTTATTGTGTACGCTCGTCCGGGCACAGTACCTAACTGGAGTCTGGAGGAGGGTCATAGGGGGAGGAGCCAGTGCACACCACCTGATCTGGAAAAGCTTTACTTTTTGTGCCCTGTCTCCTGCGGAGCCGCTATTCCCCATGGTCCTTTCAGGAACCCCAGCATCCACTACGGACTCCGAGAAATAGAATTATCGGTAAGTAAATTCTTATTATTGTGACAACCCTGATAAATAGAATAATATAGTAGATTTATTAAAGGGGAGTAAGAGGACGTGGGTCCAGGGAACAATGTATAGTGAAAATAAGGATCACCATACAAATGATAGGAAATCCAGCACAAAATAAATATTACAAATATATGACAATAGTTAGCAATAAGGCAATAGATAGGCAATAGGTAATACTTCTCTCTAGTAATTAAATATACTTCTTTATCCTGACTGCTGCAGCACCTCTTTGGCCATAACTATAGAAAATATGGTTTCTTAATTGCTTCAATACACTATACTCTAAACAAATACACAATAACATTCTTAATAACACACATACTGTATAAAGAAATAGCAAAACAGATTATTATTTAGCGGACCATCAAAATCCCAGAGTGATCATTCATTTACTTGAACCCAGAGTTCTGTCATTGGAGTACCCTCTTGTTAGGTGGTCAATGGTGGTCATTACGAGTTGTTCGCTCGTTGCCGATTTTCGCTATGCTGCGATTTGTTGCTAAATGCGCATGCACATGGTACGCAGCGCGTATGCGCTTAGTTATTTAATTAAAAACTTAGTAGTTTTGCTGTTGTCTTTGCGGCGCTTTTCAGTCGCACTGCTGTTCGGTGAGTGATTGACAGGAAAGGGGCGTTTCTGGGTGGTAACTGAGCGTTTTCCGGGAGTGTGCTAAAAAACGCGGGGAGTGGCTGGCCGAACGCAGGGCGTGTTTGTGACGTCAAACCAGGAACTAAACGGACCGAGCTGATCGCAATCTAGGAGTAGGTCTGGAGCTACTCAGAAACTGCATGAAATATTTAGTAGCAATTCTGCTAATCTTTTGTTCGCAATTCTGCTAAGCTAAGATACACTCCCAGAGGGCGGCGGCCTAGCGTGTGCAATGCTGCTAAAAGCAGCTAGCGAGCGAACAACTCGGAATGACCACCTATGTCCTATTACATGCACGTAGTTGTAATCCACAATCGGCAAAGGTAATAGAATTAGCGTCTAATGCTGATCTTTATTGATTCCAGAGAACAATAGACTCATCTTTCCAATGATAAAGCACAATGAAACATTTACACTTTAGCAGTACAAATATCTTCAGCACTCAAAACTATTTGTGTTTCAATCCTAAGTGCGCTTATAGTCAGCTCTTATTACAGCTCCCCCCCCCCCCACACACACACACACATCCCTTCCCCATGCAGATAGCGCAGGGGAGTGTGTGCAGGTGGGACTGATGATTAGTCCTCCCTGCTGCAGTTGATCTCTGCACATGCAGAGATCAGATGATTTGTGCAGGGAGAAGAACGCCCTGTGCCTCTGCGGAGCATGCGTCTAAGAATGCCAGCCATAGAATCATAGCTGCCATCAGAAAATGTGGAGCCTAGGACTGACAAAATAGGCATGGCCCCTCCCTGCCAAAAAAATTATTTTGCTGCACTGCTCCACCCTTACGTGATGTCAAATATTGTGACGTTACACATAGGGGGAGTGTTGCGGACCTACAGAAATCGTTTACAAGGAGCTGATGAGCAGATAAGGCTTGTTTTAGGAAGTGCTCCCTGTGCATCAGCCTACTGTTGATTCACAGACTGATGCAGCTCTACAGGCATTGGCAGTAGGAGCCAGGGGTAGGCCCCCCTCTCTGTAAGGGCCCGGGACACCCGTCCCCATAGTCCCTCCCTGATGGCTGCCCTGCACAGAATGCCAGTTGCCAGAGCACTGCATCACTGACGGGTCTAGGCACACTGAAGGGTCAGCGCACAACGGGGACTGCAGCCTGCCGGGGGTTGTGGACGCTGGGGGACAGTGGGTTGCATGTGATGCGACCAAGCCAGATAACAGACTCCTGGCTTCGGTCGCATATGTGAGCAAGCCAGGCAAGTGGCTAATAATGCAATACACTGTCAGTAGGGACATCCATCAATCAGTTTAACTCACACATATCTATGCTGTGTCTCCAAATGCTGCCACACTGCCTCTCCAGATCTCTCACAAACAATGCTGATGCTTCTGCTGCAGTCCCCAGCACTCTGTCAGTGGGTATTCGGTGGCCGTAGCATTTGGCACCACCTTAGCATTGTAGCTTGCCCAGTCTCAGCTTCCCGACCTGTGGCACCTCACAACTCCACTACTCAGTGTATCCCTTACTACAATGCAATACTGAGCAACCAGCAAAAACCCATTTTTTTACTAGCTTGTTACTTAATAGCGCCCTGCGGCTCCACCTAGTGGTGGCCTCCAGTATAACAGTGTCCACTGGCTTTTGTTAGAGCTAGGGCACTGGTTTCCAAACTTTTTTGAATCACGGCTGCTGTAGGGTGCTGTGGTAGTAGTGTCCTGTGACTGTGCATAGGTCATCATCATTCCAGTCACAGTGGTATCTGGGAGGTGACAATTCAGAGTGCTTTTGTGCTGCTCACTAATACTAGTACAGTGTCTTGTGCTGCATCGTGCTGCTCAGTGTCAGTTCTCAGTAGTATCCTCAGTGCTCAGTATCACTGCTCATTGTCTTGTGCTGCATCGTACTGCTCAGTAATACATTACTAATACTAGTACAGTGTCTTGTGCTGCATCTTGCTGCTGTAGGGTGCTGTGGCAGTAGTGTCCTGTGACTGTGCATTGGTCAGCATCATTCCAGTCACAGTGGTATCTGGGGGGTGACAATTCCATAGTGCGTTTGTGCTGCTCACTAATACTAGTACAGTGTCTTGTGCTGCATCATGCTGCTCAGTGTCAGTTCTCAGTAGTATCATCAGTGCTCAGTATCACTGGTCAGTGCTCATTGTCTTGTGCTTCATCGTGCTGCTCAGTGTCAGTTCTCAGTAGTATCACTGTTCAATAGTATCATCAGTGCTCAGTATCACTGGTCAGTGCTCAGTGTCTTTTGCTGCATCTTGCTGCTCAGTGTCAGTTCTCAGTATTACTGCTCAGTGGTATCATCAGTGCTCAGTATCACTGGTCAGTGCTCAGTGTCTTGTGCTGCATCATGCTGCTCAGTGTCAGTTCTCAGTAGTATCAGTGCTCAGTATCACTGCTCAGTAGTATCATCAGTGCTCAGTATTACTGCTCAGTAGTATCATCAGTGCTCAGTATAACTGCTCAGTAGTATCATCAGTGCTCAGTATCACTGGTCAGTGCTCAGTGTCTTGTGCTGCATCATGCTGCTCAGTGTCAGTTCTCAGTAGTATCAGTGCTCAGTATCACTGCTCAGTAGTATCATCAGTGCTCAGTATTACTGCTCAGTAGTATCATCAGTGCTCAGTATAACTGCTCAGTAGTATCATCAGTGCTCAGTATCACTGGTCAGTGCTCAGTGTCTTGTGCTGCATCGCGCTGCTCAGTGTCAGTTCTCAGTATTACTGCTCAGTGGTATCATCAGTGCTCAGTATCACTGGTCAGTGCTCAGTGTCTTGTGCTGCATCATGCTGCTCAGTGTCAGTTCTCAGTAGTATCACTGCTCAGTAGTATCACCAGTGCTCAGTATTACTGCTCAGTAGTATCATCAGTGCTCAGTATAACTGCTCAGTAGTATCATCAGTGCTCAGTATCACTGGTCAGTGCTCAGTGTCTTGTGCTGCATCGTGCTGCTCAGTGTCAGTTCTCAGTATCACTGCTCAGTAGTATCATCAGTGCTCAGTATCACTGGTCAGTGCTCAGTGTCTTGTGCTGCATCGCGCTGCTCAGTGTCAGTTCTCAGTAGTATCAGTGCCCAGTATCACTGCTCAGTAGTATCATCAGTGCTCAGTATCACTGCTCAGTAGTATCATCAGTGCTCAGTATCACTGGTCAGTGCTCAGTGTCTTGTGCTGCATTGAGCTGCTCAGTGTCAGTTCTCAGTAGTATCACTGTTCAATAGTATCATCAGTGCTCAGTATCACTGGTCAGTGCTCAGTGTCTTGTGCTGCATCGTGCTGCTCAGTGTCAGTTCTCAGTAGTATCACTGTTCAATAGTATCATCAGTGCTCAGTATCACTGGTCATTGCTCAGTGTCTTGTGCTGCATCGCGCTGCTCAGTATCAGTTCTCAGTATTACTGCTCAGTGGTATCATCAGTGCTCAGTATCACTTGTCAGTGCTCAGTGTCTTGTGCTGCATCGTGCTGCTCAGTGTCAGTTCTCAGTAGTATCAGTGCTCAGCATCACTGCTCAGTAGTATCATCAGTGCTCAGTATCACTGGTCAGTGTTCAGTGTCTTGTGCTGCATCTTGCTGCTGTAGGCTGCTGTGGTAGTGTCCTGTCACTGTGCATAGGTCATCATCATTCCAGTCACAGTGGTATCTGGTATCTATCTAGTGGTATCTAATTCCAGACATTACTGCCGTCTAATTCCAGATGTATTACTGGCATATAATTCCCCACATTAAAAAATGGAGAACAAAAATGAGGAGGGCAAAATAGGGAAAGATCAAGATCCACTTCCACCTAGTGCTGAAGCTGCTGCCACTAGTGATGGCAGAGATGATGAAGTGCCATCAACGTCGTCATCTGCCAAGGCCGATGCCCAATGTCATAGTAGAGAGCATGTAAAATCCAAAAAGCGAAAGTTCAGTAAAATGTCCCAAAAATATAACTTAAAATCGTCTGAGGAGAAGCGTAAACTTGCCAATATGCCATTTACGACACGGAGTGGCAAGGAACGGCTAAGGCCCTCTCCTATGTTCCTCATGACTAGTGGTTAAGCTTCACATGACGATGGAAGCACTCATTCTCCCACTAGAAAAATTAAAAGAGTTAAGCTGGCAAAAGCACAGCAAAAAACTGTGCGTTCTAAATCACAAATCCCCAAGGACAGTCCAAATGTTTCGGCGGGTGCGATGCCTGACCTTCCCAACACTGGACGGGAAGAGGTGGCTCCTTCCACCATTTGCACGCCCCCTGCAAGTGCTGGAAGGAGCACCCACACTCCAGTTCCTGATATTCAAATTGACGATATCACTGCTGAAGTACACCAGGATGAGGATATAGGAGTTGCTGGCGCTGAGGAGGTTGTTGACGAGGAAGATTCTGATGGTAATGTGGTTTGTTTAAATCAGGCACCCGGGGAGACAGTTGTTGTCCGTGGGATGAATAAGGCCATTGACATGCCTGGTCAAAATACACAAAAAATCACCTCTTCGTGTGGACTTATTTCAACAAAAACAGGTGTCAAGCCATGTGTTGCCTTTGTCAAGCTGTAATAAGTAGGGGGTAAGGACGTTAACCACCTAGGAACATCCTCCCTTATACCTGGAGCACATTCATCAGAAGTCATTGACAAGTTCAAAAACTAGTGATGTGCACCGGAAATTTTTCGGGTTTTGTGTTTTGGTTTTGAATTCGATTCCCGCGGCCGTGTTTTGGATTCGGACGCGTTTTGGTAAAACCTCCCTGAAATTTTTTTGTCGGATTCGGGTGTGTTTTGGATTCGGGTGTTTTTTTACAAAAAACCCTCAAAAACAGCTTAAATTATAGAATTTGGGGGTCATTTTGATCCCATGGTATTATTAACCTCAATAACCATAATTTCCACTCATTTCCAGTCTATTCTGAACACCTCACACCTCACAGTATTATTTTTAGTACTAAAATTTGCACCGAGGTCGCTGGATAGCTAAGCTAAGCGACCCAAGTGGCCAACACAAACACCTGGCCCATCTAGGAGTGGCACTGCAGTGTCAGACAGGATGGCAGATTTAAAAAATAGTCCCCAAACAGCACATGATGCAAAGAAAAAAAGAGGTGCAATGAGGTAGCTGAGTGACTAAGCTAAGCGACCCAAGTGGCCGACACAAACACCTGGCCCATCTAGGAGTGGCACTGCAGTGTCAGACAGGATGTCAGATTTAAAAAATAGTCCCCAAACAGCACATGATGCAAAGAAAAAAAGAGGTGCACCAAGGTCGCTGGATGGCTAAGCTAAGCGACCCAAGTGGCCGACACAAACACCTGGCCCATATAGGAGTGGCACTGCAGTGTCAGACAGGATGGCAGATTTTAAAAATAGTCCCCAAACAGCACATGATGCAAAGAAAAAAAGAGGTGCAATGAGGTAGCTGTGTGACTAAGCTAAGCGACCCAAGTGGCCGACACAAACACCTGGCCCATCTAGGAGTGGCACTGCAGTGTCAGACAGGATGGCAGATTTAAAAAATAGTCCCCAAACAGCACATGATGCAAAGAAAAAAAGAGGTGCACCAAGGTCGCTGGATGGCTAAGCTAAGCGACCCAAGTGGCCGACACAAACACCTGGCCCATCTAGGAGTGGCACTGCAGTTTTCTAGCGAGAGGATGAGTGCTTCCATCCTCATGTGAATCTGAACCACTAGCCATGAACATAGGCCAGGGCCTCAGCCGTTCCTTGCCACTCCGTGTCGTAAATGGCATATTGGCATGTTTACGCTTCTCATCAGATGCTTTTAATTTTGATTTTTGGGTCATCTTACTGAACTTTTGTAATATACTTGACGACACAGAGGTAGAGCAGTGGACTACTGTACCGTACTGCTATATATATACTGGCGGTCAGCAAAATTCTGCACTGTCCTCCTACTATATACTGCGCACAACTAAAATGCAGCACAGGTATGGATGCATAGTATACTTGACGACACAGAGGTAGAGCAGTGGACTCCTGTACTGTACTGCTATATATATATATACTGGTGGTTAGCAAAATTCTGCACTGTCTTCCTACTATATACTGCACACAACTAAAATGCAGCACAGGTATGGATGGATAGTATACTTGACGACACAGAGGGTAGAGCAGTGGACTACTGTACCGTACTGCTATATATATATACTAGTGGGCAGCAAAATTCTGCACTGTCCTCCTACTATATACTACGCACAACTAAAATGACGCACAGGTATGGATGCATAGTATACTTGACGACACAGAGGTAGAGCAGTGGACTCCTGTACTGTACTGCTATATATATATATACTGGTGGTTAGCAAAATTCTGCACTGTCTTCCTACTATATACTGCACACAACTAAAATGCAGCACAGGTATGGATGCATAGTGTACTTGACGACACAGAGGTAGAGCAGTGGACTACTGTACCGTACGGCTATATATATACTTGTGGCCAGCAAAATTCTGCACTGTCCTCCTACTATATACTGCGCACAACTAAAATGCAGCACAGGTATGGATGGATAGTATACTTGACGACACAGAGGTAGAGCAGTGGACTACTGTACCGTACTGCTATATATATACTGGTGGTCAGCAAAATTCTGCACTGTCCTCCTACTATATACTGCGCACAACTAAAATGCAGCACAGGTATGGATGAATAGTATACTTGAAGACACAGAGGTAGAGCAATGGACTACTGTACCGTACTGCTATATATATATACTGGTGGTCAGCAAAATTCTGCACTGTCCTTCTACTATATACTGCGCACAACTAAAATGCAGCACAGGTATGGATGCATAGTGTCTTGTACTGCATCGTGCTGCTCAGTGTCAGTTCTCAGTAGTATCATCAGTGCTCAGTATCAGTGCTCATTGTCTTGTGCTGCATTGTGCTGCTCAGTAATACATTACTAATACTAGTACAGTGTCTTGTGCTGCATCTTGCTGCTGTAGGGTGCTGTGGTAGTAGTGTCCTGTGACTGTGCATAGGTCATCATCATTCCAGTCACGGTGGTATCTGGGAGGTGACAATTCAGAGTGCTTTTGTGCTGCTCACTAATACTAGTACAGTGTCTTGTGCTGCATCGTGCTGCTCAGTGTCAGTTCTCAGTAGTATCCTCAGTGCTCAGTATCACTGCTCATTGTCTTGTGTTGCATCGTACTGCTCAGTAATACATTACTAATACTAGTACAGTGTCTTGTGCTGCATCTTGCTGCTGTAGCAGTAGTGTCCTGTGACTGTGCATTGGTCAGCATCATTCCAGTCACAGTGGTATCTGGGGGGTGACAATTCCATAGTGCGTTTGTGCTGCTCACTAATACTAATACTAGTACAGTGTCTTGTGCTGCATCATGCATGCTGCTCAGTGTCAGTTCTCAGTAGTATCATCAGTGCTCAGTATCACTGGTCAGTGCTCATTGTCTTGTGCTTCATCGTGCTGCTCAGCGTCAGTTCTCAGTAGTATCACTGTTCAATAGTATCATCAGTGCTCAGTATCACTGGTCAGTGCTCAGTGTCTTTTGCTGCATCCTGCTGCTCAGTGTCAGTTCTCAGTATTACTGCTCAGTGGTATCATCAGTGCTCAGTATCACTGGTCAGTGCTCAGTGTCTTGTGCTGCATCATGCTGCTCAGTGTCAGTTCTCAGTAGTATCAGTGCTCAGTAGTATCATCAGTGCTCAGTATTACTGCTCAGTAGTATCATCAGTGCTCAGTATAACTGCTCAGTAGTATCATCAGTGCTCAGTATCACTGGTCAGTGCTCAGTGTCTTGTGCTGCATTGTGCTGCTCAGTGTCAGTTCTCAGTAGTATCACTGCTCAGTAGTATCATCAGTGCTCAGTATCACTGCTCAGTAGTATCATCAGTGCTCAGTATCACTGGTCAGTGCTCAGTGTCTTGTGCTGCATCGCGCTGCTCAGTGTCAGTTCTCAGTAGTATCAGTGCCCAGTATCACTGCTCAGTAGTATCATCAGTGCTCAGTATCACTGCTCAGTAGTATCATCAGTGCTCAGTATCACTGGTCAGTGCTCAGTGTCTTGTGCTGCATCGTGCTGCTCAGTGTCAGTTCTCAGTAGTATCACTGTTCAATAGTATCATCAGTGCTCGGTATCACTGGTCAGTGCTCAGTGTCTTGTGCTGCATCTTGCTGCTCAGTGTCAGTTCTCAGTATTACTGCTCAGTGGTATCATCAGTGCTCAGTATCACTGGTCAGTGCTCAGTGTCTTGTGCTGCATCATGCTGCTCAGTGTCAGTTCTCAGTAGTATCAGTGCTCAGTATCACTGCTCAGTAGTATCATCAGTGATCAGTATTACTGCTCAGTAGTATCATCAGTGCTCAGTATCACTGGTCAGTGCTCAGTGTCTTGTGCTGCATCGTGCTGCTCAGTGTCAGTTCTCAGTAGTATCAGTGCTCAGTATCACTGCTCAGTAGTATCATCAGTGCTCAGTATCACTTGTCAGTGCTCAGTGTCTTGTGCTATATCGTGCTGCTCAGTGTCAGTTCTCAGTAGTATCAGTGCTCAGTATCACTGCTCAGTAGTATCATCAGTGCTCAGTATCACTGCTCAGTGTTCAGTGTCTTGTGCTGCATCTTGCTGCTGTAGGGTGCTGTGGTAGTGTCCTGTCACTGTGCATAGGTCATTATCATTCCAGTCACAGTGGTATCTGGTATCTATCTAGTGGTATCTAATTCCAGACATTACTGCCGTCTAATTCCAGATGTATTACTGGCATATAATTCCCCACATTAAAAAATGGAGAACAAAAATGAGGAGGGTAAAATAGGGAAAGATCAAGATCCACTTCCACCTAGTGCTGAAGCTGCTGCCACTAGTCATGGCAGAGATGATGAAGTGCCATCAACGTCGTCTGCCAAGGCCAATGCCCAATGTCATAGTAGCGAGCATGTAAAATCCAAAAAGCGAAAGTTAAGTAAAATGTCCCAAAAATATAACTTAAAATCGTCTGAGGAGAAGCGTAAACTTGCCAATATGCCATTTACGACACGGAGTGGCAAGGAACGGCTAAGGCCCTCTCCTATGTTCCTCATGACTAGTGGTTAAGCTTCACATGACGATGGAAGCACTCATTCTCCCGCTAGAAAAATTAAAAGCGTTAAGCTGGCAAAAGCACAGCAAAAAACTGTGCGTTCTAAATCACAAATCCCCAAGGACAGTCCAAATGTGTCGGCGGGTGCGATGCCTGAACTTCCCAACACTGGACGGGAAGAGGTGGCTCCTTCCACCATTTGCACGCCCCCTACAAGTGCTGGAAGGAGCACCCACAGTCCAGTTCCTGATATTCAAATTGAAGATATCACTGTTGAAGTACACCAGGATGAGGATATAGGAGTTGCTGGCGCTGAGGAGGTTGTTGACGAGGAAGATTCTGATGGTAATGTGGTTTGTTTAAATCAGGCACCCGGGGAGACAGTTGTTGTCCGTGGGATGAATAAGGCCATTGACATGCCTGGTCAAAATACACAAAAAATCACCTCTTCGTGTGGACTTATTTCAACAGAAACAGGTGTCAAGCCGTGTGTTGCCTTTGTCAAGCTGTAATAAGTAGGGGTAAGGACGTTAACCACCTAGGAACATCCTCCCTTATACCTGGAGCACATTCATCAGAAGTCATTGACAAGTTCAAAAACTAGTGATGTGCACCGGAAATTTTTCGGGTTTTGTGTTTTGGTTTTGGATTCGATTCCCGCGGCCGTGTTTTGGATTCGGACGCGTTTTGGCAAAACCTCCCTGATAATTTTTTGTCGGATTCGGGTGTGTTTTGGATTCAGGTGTTTTTTTACAAAAAACCCTCAAAAACAGCTTAAATTATAGAATTTGGGGATCATTTTGATCCCATGGTATTATTAACCTCAATAACCATAATTTCCACTCAATTCCAGTCTATTCTGAACACCTCACACCTCACAATATTATTTTTAGTCCAAAATTTGCACCGAGGTCGCTGGATGGCTAAGCTAAGCGACCCAAGTGGCCGACACAAACACCTGGCTCATCTAGGAGTGGCACTGCAGTGTCAGACAGGATGGCAGATTTAAAAAATAGTCCCCAAACAGCACATGATGCAAAGAAAAAAAGAGGTGCAATGAGGTAGCTGTGTGACAAAGCTAAGCGACCCAAGTGGCCAACACAAACACCTGGCCCATCTAGGAGTGGTACTGCAGTGTCAGACAGGATGGCAGATTTAAAAAATAGTCCCCAAACAGCACATGATGCAAAGAAAAAAAGAGGTGCACCAAGGTCCCTGGATGGCTAAGCTAAGCGACCCAAGTGGCTGACACAAACACCTGGCCCATCTAGGAGTGGCACTGCAGTTTTCTAGCGAGAGGATGAGTGCTTCCATCCTCATGTGAATCTGAACCACTAGCCATGAACATAGTCCAGGGCCTCAGCCATTCCTTGCCACTCCGTGTCGTAAATGGCATATTGGCATGTTTACGCTTCTCATCAGACGCTTTTAATTTTAATTTTTGGGTCATCTTACTGAACTTTTGTAGTATACTTGACGACACAGAGGTAGAGCAGTGGACTACTGTACCGTACTGCTATATATATACTGGTGGTCAGCAAAATTCTGCACTGTCCTCCTACTATATACTGCGCACAACTAAAATGCAGCACAGGTATGGATGCATAGTATACTTGACGACACAGAGGTAGAGCAGTGGACTACTGTACCGTACTGCTATATATATATACTGGTGGTCAGCAAAATTCTGCACTCTCCTCCTACTATATACTACGCACAACTAAAATGATGCACAGGTATGGATGAATAGTATACTTGACGACACAGAGGTAGAGCAGTGGACTACTGTACCGTACTGCTATAGATATACTGGTGGTCAGCAAAATTCTGCACTGTCCTCCTATATACTGCGCACAACTAAAATGCAGCACAGGTATGGATGCATAGTATACTTGACGACACAGAGGTAGAGCAGTGGACTCCTGTACTGTACTGCTATATATATATACTGGTGGTCAGCAAAATTCTGCACTGTCCTCCTACTATATACTGCACACAACTAAAATGCAGCACAGGTATGGATGCATAGTATACTTGATGACACAGAGGTAGAGCAGTGGACTACTGTACCGTACTGCTATATATATACTTGTGGCCAGCAAAATTCTGCACTGTCCTCCTACTATATACTGCGCACAACTAAAATGCAGCACAGGTATGGATGGATAGTATACTTGACGACACAGAGGGTAGAGCAGTGGACTACTGTACCGTACTGCTATATATATACTAGTGGGCAGCAAAATTCTGCACTGTCCTCCTACTATATACTACGCACAACTAAAATGACGCACAGGTATGGATGAATAGTATACTTGACGACACAGAGATAGAGCAGTGGACTACTGTACCGTACTGCTATATATATATACTGGTGGTCAGCAAAATTCTGCACTGTCCTCCTACTATATACTGCGCACAACTAAAATGCAGCACAGGTATAGATGGATAGTATACTTGACGACACAGAGGTAGAGCAATGGACTACTGTACCGTACTGCTATATATATATACTGGTGGTCAGCAAAATTCTGCACTGTCCTCCTACTATATACTGCGCACAACTAAAATGCAGCACAGGTATGGATGCATAGTATACTTGACGACACAGAAGTAGAGCAATGGACTACTGTATTGTACTGCTATATATATACTGGTGGTCACAGCAAAATTCTGCACTGTCCTCCTACTATATACTACAATGCAGCACAGATATGGAGCGTTTTTCAGGCAGAGAACGTAGATATTTTCAGCACACTGAGCACAGATATTTGCAAGCACACTGAGCACAGATATTTGCAGCACACTGAGCACAGATATTTGCAGCACACTGAACACAGAAACTGAGAGAACGCAGCCACGTCCTCTCACTATCATCTCCAAAGCACGAGTGAAAATGGTGGCGATGCACGGCAACTAAATCCCTTCTTCCTCCAGTACCCAAACTCCTGCAAACCACACAACCAACTCCTTCAATGTCAATTTCCTCCTTAGGAATGCCACTAGTCCTGCAGGCCATGTCACTGGCAAGACTGACGAGTACTCTCCTAACTCGGATTCCTCAGATGGATCCATGAGTGGAACGCCTACAGCTGCTGGCGCTGCTGTTGTTGCTGCTGGGAGTCGATCATCATCCCAGAGGGGAAGTCGGAAGACCACATGTACTACTTCCAGTAAGCAATTGACTGTCCAACAGTCCTTTGCGAGGAAGATGAAATATCACAGCAGTCATCCTGTTGCAAAGCGGATAACTCAGGCCTTGACAGCTATGTTGGTGTTAGACGTGTGTCCGGTATCCACCGTTAGTTCACAGGGACTTAGAGAATTGCTTGAGGTAGTGTGTCCCCGGTACCAAGTCCCATCTAGGTTCCACTTCAGTAGGAAGGCGATACAGAGAATGTACACAGACGTCAGAAAAAGTGTCCTCTGTGTCCTAAAAAATGCAGTTGTACCTACTGTCCACTTAACCATGGACATGTGGACAAGTGGAGCAGGGCAGACTATGGACTATATGACTGTGACAGCCCACTGGGTAGATGTATTGCCTCCCGCAGCAACAACAGCGGCGGCACCAGTAGCAGCATCTCGCAAACGCCAACTCGTTTCTAGGCAGGCTATGCTTTGTATCACCGCTTTCTGTAAGAGGCACACCGCTGACAACCTCTTACGGAAACTGAGGGACATCATCGCACATTGGCTTACCCCACTTAGACTCTCCTGGGGATTTGTGATATCGGACAACGCCACCAATATTGTGTGTGCATTAAATGTGGGCAAATTCCAGCACGTCCCATGTTTTGCACATACAATTAATTTGGTGGTGCAGAATTTTTTGAAAACGACAGGGGCATGCAGGAGATGCTGTCGGTGGCCCGAAAAATTGCGGGCCACTTTCGGCATTCAGCCACCGCGTGCCGAAGACTGGAGCGCCAGCAAACACTCCTGACCCTGCTCTGCTATCACCTGAAGCCAGAGGTGGTAACGAGGTGGAATTCAACCCTCTATATGCTTCAGAGGATGGAGGAGCAGCAAAAGGCCATTCAAGCCGATACATCCGCCTACGATATAGGCAAAGGAGGGGGAATGCACGTGACTCAAGTGCAGTTGAGAATGATTTCCGTGTTGTGCAAGGTTCTCCAACCCTTTGAACTTGCCACACGTGAAGTCAGTTCAGACACTGCCAGCCTAAGTCAGGTCATTTCCCTCATCAGGCTTTTGCAGAAGCAGCTGGAGAGATTGAAGGAGGAGCTAAGATGGAGCGATTCCGCTAGGCATGTGGGACTTGTGGATGGAGCCCTTAATTCGCTTAACCAGGATTCACGGGTGGTCAATCTGTTCAAATCAGAGCACTACATTTTGGCCACCGTGCTCGATCCTAGGTTTAAAGCCTACGTTGTATCTCTCTTTCCGGCAGACACAAGTCTGCAGATGTTCAAAGACCTGCTGGTGAGACAATTGTCAAGTCAAGCGGAACGTGACCCGTCAACAGCTCCTCCTTCATTTTCTACCGCAACTGGAGCTGCCAGGAAAAGGATAACATTTCCAAACCCACCCGCTGGCGGTGATGCAGGGCAGTCAGGAGCAAGTGCTGACATCTGGTCCGGACTGAAGGACCTGCCAACGATTACTGACATGTCGTCTACTGTCACTGCATATGATGCTGTCGCCATTGAACGAATGGTGGAGGATTATATGGGTGACAGCATCACTGTATGCATGTCAGACAGTCCGTATGTATACTGGCAGGAAAAAGAGGCAATCTGGAGGCCCTTGCACAAACTCGCTTTATTTTACCTAAGTTGCCCCCCTCCAGTGTGTACTCCAAAAGAGTCTTTAGTGCAGCCGGTCACCTTGTCAACGATTGGCATAGGAGGTTACTTCCACTAAATGTGGAGAAGATGATGTTCATCAAAATGAATTATAAATTCCTCCGTGGAGACATTTACCAGCAAATGCCTCCAGAAAGTACACAGGGACCTGTGATGGTGGATTCCAGTGGGGACAAATTAATAATCTGTGATGAGCAGGAGGAGGATCTACACCCGTAAAGGGGTGAGGAATCTGAGGGTGAGGATGACAACCTGCCTCTGTAGAGCCAGTTTGTGCAAGGAGAGATTGATTGCTTCTTTTTTGGTGGGGGTCCAAACCAACCAAGTCATTTCAGTCACAGTCGTGTGGCAGACCCTGTCGCTGAAATTATTGGTTTGTTAAAGTGTGCATGTCCTGTTTATACAACATAAGGGTGGGTGGGAGGGCCCAAGGGCAATTCCATCTTGCACCTCTTTTTTTATTTATTATTTGCATCATGTGCTGTTTGGGGACTATTTTTTTTAAGTGCCATCCTGTCTAACACTGCAGTGCCACTCCTAGATGGGCCAGGTGTTTGTGCCGCCCACTTGAGTCGCTTAGCTTAGTCATCCAGCGACCTCGGTGCAAATTTTAGGACTAAAAATAATATTGGCCCTCATTCCGAGTTGTTCGCTCGCTAGCTGCTTTTATCAGCATTGCACACGCTAGGCCGCCGCCCTCTGGGAGTGTATCTTAGCTTAGCAGAATAGCGAACGAAAGATTAGCAGAACTGCTACTAAAAAATTCCCTGCAGTTTCTGAGTAGCTCCAGACCTACTCCTAGATTGCGATCACCTCAGTCCGTTTAGTTCCTGCTTTGACGTCACAAACACGCCCTGCGTTCGGCCAGCCACTCCCCGTTTCTCCAGCCACTCCTGCGTTTCTACCTGGCACGCCTGCGTTTTTTAGCACACTCCCGGAATACGCTCAGTTACCTCCCAGAAACGCCCCTTTCCTGTCAATCACTCAACGATCAGCAGTGCGACTGAAAAGCGCCGCACGAACACCAGCAAATCTACTAAGTTTTGTGTTAAATAACTTAGCGCATGCGCGCTGCATACCATGCGCATTTTCCACCTAATCGCTGCATTGCAAAAAACGGCAACGAGCGAACAACTCGGAATGACCACCATTGTGAGGTGTGAGGTGTTCAGAATAGACTGGAAATTAGTGGAAATTATTGTTATTGAAGTTAATAATACTATAGGATCAAAATTACCCCCAAATTCTATGATTTTAGCTGTTTTTGAGGTTTTTTTTAAAATCACAGAATCCAAAACACATCCCAATCCAAAACCCAAAAGGGTGGTTTTGCCAAAACGCGGCCGAATCCAAAATACGACCGCGGACCCGAATCTAAAACCAAAACACGAAAAATGCCCACTGCACATCTCTACATATGTATTTTAAATCCTTTCAAAGGACACATGCTGTAAATATTTTAAACAGTGCCGACAACAGAAATCTTGGAGCCCTATCACACTTATGCTAATGGGGGCCCAATCCCTTCCTTGTATTTACAGGCTTATCCCCTGTGTCTCTCCAGTCTCATCTTCGCCTGTGTCTCTTCAGCCTAATCCCTCACCTCACTTTTGTCTCTCCAGCCTCATTCACACCTGAATCTCTTCAGCCTCATCCTTGCCTTTGTCTCTCCGGCCTCATCCCATCTGTGCCCGAGTCTCTCCAGCCTCATTCCATCTGTGCCTGAGTCTCTCCAGCCTCATTCCATCTGTGCCTAAGTCTCTCCAGCCTCATTCCATCTGTGCCTGAGTCTCTCCAGCCTCATCCTTGACTTTGTCTCTCCAGCCTCATTCCATCTGTGCCTCTCCATCCCCATCCCCGCCTGTGTCTCTCCAGCATCATCCCTTTAACTATTCCACCCACACTTACCTTCTGCTTCCTGCTCCCGTTCACGGATCCTCTATCATAGAGAGGCATAACATCATGATGTCATGTGCTCTGTGTCAGGAAGAACATTTTTTTTATTGTGATGCTCGTCGGGCTGTCAGCAACCTAAATGGTCCAGGGGGCCCATGTAGTAGATGTAGATGCATTAAATTGCATTATATGTGTGTGTGTGTGTGTGTGTGTGTGTGTGTGTGTGTGTGTGTGTGTGTGTGTGTGTGTAAATAGATAGATAGATAGATAGATAGATAGATAGATAGATAGATAGATAGATAGATAGATAGATATGCAGTACCCTTCTTCCACCCCCAGATGTCTTATTATGCAATCAGTCTGCATGTGCACTGGCAGCTAAAATCCACCACCCAGCTCACAATCAGTGAAGCCAGATGCAGTCTATGAGACTGCACTGGCTTTACTGTGACTGACAGTGACATCCTTTTGGAAGTCCTACCTGCCAGTCACAGACACTACAGGCAGTCCCATTAGGAGGTGTTTCCTCCCTCCATGACTGCCAGACCAGGCTGCAATAGGCAGAGAGCTGGCTTCCTGTAGGAAGCCAGCTCCCTGCCTCGTCAGCCCTAGCCAGTTTCTATAGGCTGCAGCCGATGCAGTCCATCGAAGCCGTGGTATTGTGCATGCGCAGTACCGTTGCCACTACTGCACATGTGTCGGGTCACGGCATCTGTGAACTGCACATAGCACAAGTGCCAGGACGCAGGTGGCGAGGACAGGGAGGGGAGTACCGGCAGCATACCCAGCAGTAGGCCTCCTCCTTCAACAAGGTAGGAGCCGCCGCTGGAAATAAGTGAGCTGCACTTCTTCTAGCCATCCACTTGTCAAAGTTATTGGCAGATCTTATGGTTGATATAGGTGGCAGCAGTGTGTGACGGAGGTTTGTCCACACGGCAGGGCCGGACTGGCCATCTGGCACTTCTGGCATATGCCAGAAGGGCCTATGGGCAGGTGGGCCAGGCCGGTCCCTCAGAGAGTTGGGAAGGTTGCGTGCAGCGCAGCCTCCAGCTCTCTGGTTAAGCCGCCCCCACCGATCTCCATGGAAATGGGGGCGTGCCACGCATCCACGACCCCCCATTATTATGTGATGGTGCGCCCCCATGACGTGCGCGTGACCCCCGTGATGAGCGCGCGTGCCAGGTGCCCGAGTTGAAATGGAGGCCCAGTCCATCACTGCCACATGGTATATAACTTAACCAGCCCCCACAAACTTTAATCCTGCCCTAATAAAGTTGCATTTAAAGTACAAAATGTGATCACAAAATTAAAGTTTTAATGAACTTATTATGATTATTTACTTATATAGTCCCATCTAGTTCCACAAGGAAATTGTAGCACTGTACATAGGGGATGGCCTACAACAAAAAACTACATACTACAGTAGGTTTAAAACTGATAATGCAGCATACTCACATAATACAAACCTGCCCAATCACATAATTACATTGAGAAGACAGTAAGGAAGAGGGCCCTGCTCACGACATCTAACATACTAGAGGGAATATTGGTAGACACGAGGGAAAGTAAAGTAGAGCTGTGGAATGCAGTGGCTGGAAAGTTAGGAGGGATGGTGTTTAGGCTGGAGTGAACAGATGAATTTTAAGTTCTGACGGAGCATGAAAGAGCATTAAGAGGATGAGAGCTAAAACCTAAAGATGGGAGTAGGAAGTGGAGGAGTTCAGACAGTCATTGGCATGGTGATGTGGGTTGGATCAGGATGTAGTGTGCATGGAGATGAGGAGGGGAAGAGGCTTTGTAGATGATTGAGATGAGTTTGAACTTACTATTCTCATTAAGACCAGGTGCCAACAGAGCGACTGACAAGGAGGGTAGCAGATGTAGTTCAGCGAGAGAGGGAAATTACGTAGGATACGGTGTTGAGGATGAATAGTAGAGGGGCAAGGCAGGAATGTGGTATGCCAGAGAGGAGTAGCTTACAATAGTCAAGGTGGAAGATGACAATGTAGTGAATGATAGTTTTAGTAGTTTCTAGGGTGAGAAAGTGCAATATCCAGGAGTTAATAAGGGGGTGGAAAAGGCAGGATTGTTGGAGGGACTGAATGTGAGTTGTGAAAAAGAGAGAAGAATCAACAATGACACACAAACAGTAAAAATAAGATTTTACTTACCGATAAATCTATTTCTCGTAGTCCGTAGTGGATGCTGGGGACTCCGTCAGGACCATGGGGAATAGCGGCTCCGCAGGAGACAGGGCACAAAAATAAAGCTTTAGGATCAGGTGGTGTGCACTGGCTCCTCCCCCTATGACCCTCCTCCAAGCCTCAGTTAGGATACTGTGCCCGGACGAGCGTACACAATAAGGAAGGATATTGAATCCCGGGTAAGACTCATACCAGCCACACCAATCACACCGTACAACTTGTGATCTGAACCCAGTTAACAGTATGACAAACGTAGGAGCCTCTGAACAGACGGCTCACAACAATAACAACCCGATTTTTTTGTAACAATAACTATGTACAAGTATTGCAGACAATCCGCACTTGGGATGGGCGCCCAGCATCCACTACGGACTACGAGAAATAGATTTATCGGTAAGTAAAATCTTATTTTCTCTGACGTCCTAAGTGGATGCTGGGGACTCCGTCAGGACCATGGGGATTATACCAAAGCTCCCAAACGGGCGGGAGAGTGCGGATGACTCTGCAGCACCGAATGAGAGAACTCCAGGTCCTCTTTAGCCAGGGCATCAAATTTGTAGAATTTTACAAACGTGTTCTCCCCCGACCACGTAGCTGCTCGGCAGAGTTGTAATGCCGAGACCCCCCCGGGCAGCCGCCCAGGATGAGCCCACTTTCCTTGTGGAATGGGCCTTGACAGATTTTGGTTGTGGCAAGCCTGCCACAGAATGTGCAAGTTGAATTGTGCTACTACAAATCCAACGAGCAATCGTCTGCTTAGAAGCAGGAGCACCCAGCTTGTTGGGTGCATACAATATAAACAGCGAGTCAGACTTTCTGACTCCAGCCGTTCTTGAAATATATATTTTCAATGCCCGGACCACGTCCAACAACTTGGAATCCTCCAAATCGTTAGTAGCCGCAGGCACCACAATAGGCTGGTTCAGGTGAAACGCTGACACCACCTTAGGCAGAAAATGAGGACGCGTCCGCAGTTCTGCCCTGTCCGAATGGAAAATCAGATATGGGCTCTTATATGATAAAGCCGCTAATTCTGATACTCTCCTGGCTGAAGCCAGGGCCAGTAGCATGGTTACTTTCCATGTAAGATATTTCAACTCCACCGATTTGAGTGGCTCAAACCAATGGGATTTGAGAAAATCCAAAACTACATTAAGATCCCACGGTGCCACTGGGGGCACAAACGGGGGCTGTATATGTAGTACTCCTTTTACAAAAGTCTGGACTTCAGGAACTGAAGCCAATTCTTTCTGGAAGAAAATCGACAGGGCCGAAATTTGAACCTTAATGGACCCCAATTTGAGGCCCATAGACAATCCTGTTTGCAGGAAATGTAGGAATCGACCCAGTTGAAATTCCTCCGTGGGGGCCTTCCTGGCCTCACACCACGCAACATATTTTCTCCAAATGCGGTGATAATGTTGTGCAGTCACCTCCTTCCTGGCTTTTACCAGTGTAGGAATGACCTCTTCCGGAATGCCTTTTTCCCTTAGAATTCGGCGTTCAACCGCCATGCCGTCAAACGCAGCCGCGGTAAGTCTTGGAATAGACACGGTCCCTGCTGAAGCAGGTCCCGTCTTAGAGGTAGAGGCCACGGATCCTCCGTGAGCATCTCTTGAAGTTCCGGGTACCAAGTTCTTCTTGGCCAATCCGGAGCCACGAGTATCGTTCTTACTCCCCTTTGCCGTATAATTCTCAGTACTTTTGGTATGAGAGGCAGAGGAGGGAACACATACACTGACTGGAACACCCACGGTGTTACCAGAGCGTCCACAGCTATTGCCTGAGGGTCTCTTGACCTGGCGCAATACCTGTCCAGTTTTTTGTTGAGGCGGGACGCCATCATATCCACCTTTGGTTTTTCCCAACGGTTCACAATCATGTGGAAGACTTCTGGATGAAGTCCCCACTCTCCCGGGTGTAGATCGTGTCTGCTGAGGAAGTCTGCTTCCCAGTTGTCCACTCCCGGAATGAACACTGCTGACAGTGCTATCACATGATCTTCCGCCCAGCGAAGAATCCTTGCAGCTTCTGCCATTGCTGTCCTGCTTCTTGTGCCGCCCTGTCTGTTTACGTGGGCGACTGCCGTGATGTTGTCCGACTGGATCAACACCGGCTGACCCTGAAGCAGGGGTTTTGCCAGACTTAGAGCATTGTAAATCGCTCTTAGCTCCAGTATATTTATGTGAAAAGACATCTCCAGGCTTGACCATACTCCCTGGAAGTTTCTTCCCTGTGTGACCGCTCCCCAGCCTCTCAGACTGGCATCCGTGGTCACCAGGACCCAGTCCTGTATGCCGAATCTGCGGCCCTCTAACAGATGAGCACTCTGCAACCACCACAGAAGAGACACCCTTGTCCGTGGTGATAAGGTTATCCGCTGGTGCATCTGCAGATGCGATCCGGACCATTTGTCCAACAGATCCCACTGAAAAGTTTGTGCGTGGAATCTGCCGAATGGAATCGCTTCGTAAGAAGCCACCATCTTTCCCAGGACTCTTGTGCATTGATGCACAGACACTTTTCCTGGTTTTAGGAGGTTCCTGACAAGTTTGGATAACTCCTTGGCTTTCTCCTCCGGAAGAAACACCTTTTTCTGAACCGTGTCCAGAATCATTCCCAGGAACAGCAGACGTGTTGTCGGTGTCAACTGAGATTTTGGAAAATTCAGAATCCACCCGTGTTGTTGCAGCACTAATTGGGTTAGTGCTACTCCGTCCTCCAGCTGTTCTCTGGACCTTGCCCTTATCAGGAGATCGTCCAAGTAAGGGATAATTAATACGCCTCTTCTTCGAAGAAGAATCATCATTTCGGCCATTACCTTGGTAAAGACCTGAGGTGCCGTTTTTGCACCACGAACCTGAGGTACCCTTGATGTGAAGGGCAAATTGGGACATGCAGGTAAGCATCCTTTATGTCCAGGGACACCATAAAGTCCCCTTCTTCCAGATTCGCTATCACTGCTCTGAGTGACTCCATCTTGAATTTGAATTTCTGTATGTACAGGTTCAAAGATTTCAGATTTAGAATAGGTCTTACCGAGCCGTCCGGCTTCGGTACCACAAATAGCGTGGAGTAATACCCTTTTCCTTGTTGTAGGAGGGGTACCTTGACTATCACCTGCTGAGAAAACAGCTTGTGAATGGCTTCCAATACCGTCGCCCTGTCTGAGGGAGACGTTGGCAAAGCAGACTTTAGGAACCGGCGAGGGGGAGACTTCTCGAATTCCAACCTGTAACCCTGAGATACTACCTGCAGGATCCAGGGGTCCACCTGTGAGCAAGCCCACTGTGCGCTGAAATTCTTGAGTCGACCCCCCACCGCTCCTGAGTCCGCTTGTAAAGCCCCAGCGTCATGCTGAGGGCTTTGCAGAACCCTGGGAGGGCTTCTGTTCCTGGGCAGGGGCTGCTTGCTGTCCTCTCTTACCCCTTCCTCTGCCCCGGGGCAGATATGACTGTCCTTTTGCCCGCTTGTTCTTATAGGACCGAAAGGACTGCGGCTGAAAAGACGGTGTCTTTTTCTGTTGGGAGGGGGTCTGAGGTAAAAAGGTGGATTTTCCGGCAGTTGCCGTGGCCACCAGATCCGATAGACCGACGCCAAATAATTCCTCCCCTTTATACGGCAATACTTCCATATGTCGTTTAGAATCCGCATCACCTGACCACTGTCGCGTCCATAAACTTCTTCTGGCAGATATGGACATCGCATTTACTCTCGATGCCAGAGTGCAAATATCCCTCTGAGCATCTCGCATATAAAGAAAAGCATCCTTTAATTGCTCTATAGTCAATAAAATACTGTCCCTATCCAGGGTATCAATATTTTCAGTCAGGGAATCCGACCAGACCACCCCAGCACTGCACATCCAGGCTGAGGCGATGGCTGGTCGCAGTATAACACCAGTATGTGTGTATATACTTTTTAGGGTAGTTTCCAGCCTCCTATCAGCTGGATCCTTGAGGGTGGCCGTATCAGGAGACGGTAACGCCACTTGTTTTGATAAGCGTGTGAGCGCCTTATCCACCCTAGGGGGTGTTTCCCAGCGCGCCCTAACCTCTGGCGGGAAAGGGTATAATGCCAATAACTTTTTTGAAATTAGCACTTTTCTATCTGGGTTAACCCACGCTTCATCACATACATCATTCAATTCCTCTGATTCAGGAAAAACTACAGGTAGTTTTTTCACCCCCCACATAATACCCCTTTTTGTGGTACTTGCAGTATCAGAGATATGCAAAGCCTCCTTCATTGCCGTGATCATATAACGTGTGGCCCTACTTGAAAATACGTTTGTTTCTTCACCGTCGACACTAGATTCAGTGTCCGTGTCTGGGTCTGTGTCGACCGACTGAGGTAAAGGGCGTTTTACAGCCCCTGACGGTGTCTGAGACGCCTGGGCAGGTACCAACTGGTTTTCCGGCCGTCTCATGTCGTCAACTGATTTTTGTAATGTGCTGACATTATCACGTAATTCCATAAACAAAGCCATCCATTCCGGTGTCGACTCCCTGGGGGGTGACATCACCATTATCGGCAATTGCTCTGCCTCCACACCAACATCGTCCTCATACATGTCGACACACACGTACCGACACACAGCAGACACACAGGGAATGCTCTTATCGAAGACAGGACCCCACTAGCCCTTTGGGGAGACAGAGGGAGAGTTTGCCAGCACACACCCAAGCGCTATAATATATATGGGAACAACCTTATATAAGTGTTGTATCCTTATAGCAGCTTAAATATATAAAATATCGCCAACAAAAAGTGCCCCCCCTCTCTGTTTTACCCTGTTTCTGTAGTGCAGTGCAGGGGAGAGTCCTGGGAGCCTTCCTCACAGCGGAGCTGAGCAGGAAAATGGCGCTGTGTGCTGAGGAGAATAAGCCCCGCCCCCTATTCCGGCTGGCTTTTCTCCCGGAGTTTGAGATATCTGGCATGGGTTTAATACATCCATATAGCCTCAAGGGCTATATGTGATGTATTTTTTAGCCATAAAAGGTATTATACATTGCTGCCCAGGGCGCCCCCAGCAGCGCCCTGCACCCTCCGTGACCTATGGTGTGAAGTGTGTGACAACAATGGCGCACAGCTGCAGTGCTGTGCGCTACCTTCATGAAGACTGAAAAGCCTTCTACCGCCGGTTTCTGGACCTTCAATCTTCAGCATCTGCAAGGGGGGTCGGCGGCGCGGCTCCGGGACGAACCCCAGGGTGAGACCTGTGTTCCGACTCCCTCTGGAGCTAATGGTGTCCAGTAGCCTAAGAAGCCAATCCATCCTGCACGCAGGTGAGTTGAACTTCTCTCCCCTAAGTCCCTCGATGCAGTGAGCCTGTTGCCAGCAGGACTCACTGAACATAAAAAACCTAAAAACTTTTTCTAAGCAGCTCCTTAAGAGAGCCACCTAGATTGCACCCTGCTCGGACGGGCACAAAAACCTAACTGAGGCTTGGAGGAGGGTCATAGGGGGAGGAGCCAGTGCACACCACCTGATCCTAAAGCTTTATTTTTGTGCCCTATCTCCTGCGGAGCCGCTATTCCCCATGGTCCTGACGGAGTCCCCAGCATCCACTTAGGACGTCAGAGAAAGCGTGATGCAGAGTAGAAGGAGGTAGATTTGTGGAGGAAGGGGAGAGGCTGGTGGTAATAGGGAGGGAGTACGCATGCACTGAGTGAAGAAGAGAGAGAGCACCATCAGAAAAGTCATAGCCATAATCCGTCTCCAAGGTAGTAGGATCGATTGTCCTTTGGGCTCCCTTAACAAGCTGACACTGCCCTGTACAGTGTACATCTGGCCTGGCCCCCTAGTAGTGGCAGTTTGACCAGCAGTAGTTAAGCTCAGGCTGCTGCCCAGGCAGGACATGACTCCATCTCCTCTCCTGCTCTGACTGTCAGGAGACGTGATGCCTTGAGTTTTGATTGTATTATGAAGAGTGGGAAAGCAGTCCCCCGCTAACATCTACGGGTTTGTTACTGGATCCAGCCTTTACAAAACCACCACTAAAAAGCAAAACTAAATAGACCACAGTATTATTTAAGTATTTATGTGGTAAATAAGTTTGTTTTGTATTGCAGCTTAAATCTGGAAAGCACAGACAGATATGTAGCCATTTTAACACCCTAGTGTATTTAAATCGACTGCAGCTTTTGAAACATTTACTCAGCAGATTTAACATACTGGAAATTATTGGTTAATTAAAACTGTGATGTGTGTCTCCTAATTGCTTATGTAATTTTAATACAGTTCTTTATTGACAGCTGATTCTCTGTGTAAGAGTTGCTGATGCTCTATTATATATGGAGGACACTAGTGCTCTTTTCATTATATAGTGGTCAAAGATGCTGTCTATATTACATTGTGGTCAGGGATGTTCTCTTTATTATATGGTGGTCACTGATGTTCTCTGTATTATATGGCAGTCACTAATGCTGTGTGTATTATATAGTGGTCACTTATGCTTTCTGTATTGTATGGTGGCCATGGATGATCTCTGTAGTATATGGTTGTCACTAATGTGCTCTGTAATATATGGTGGTCACTGCAGTGCTCCCTATATTGTATGGCAATCACTGCAATGCTTAGCGTAGTACATGCAGTGATACTTACCTTTAAGTATTCAAACAATGGAGCCTGCATACTCCATTAAAAGGTAAAGTCACCCAAGAACCACAAAATAAATGCAGCAGGGGCTGGCACCTTAATTTCTTCTTTTTATTGTACTCACCCTACATACAGTCTTTATTCAGTCTTTACAATGTTGACATCTGTTTTCAAACAAGTCAAAAGGTAATTAAAATCTATGGGAGGATGCGCCAAGCTGAGTCTTTGTCGTTGATGACCTAAAGCCTGGCTTCACCCCTGGCTGGAGGAGAGAGGACCTTGGAAGTGGGGAGACTACATGTTCATTGCACTGAAACATCCAAAAGGAGATGTCCAATAAATAGCTGGTATTACAGGACAGGACAGATGGGGAAAGGTCAGAGGTAAAGCAGTAAATTTGGGTATCATCATTGTACAGAGAGGGAACAGAAGGAAACCAAGGACAAAACCTTGGGGGGCACTGACAGAAAGGGGAAGAAGCAAGAGCATTTTAAGAGCATGGGATGGGTGGGATGGAGCACTGGTCCCCTTCCTGCTGTCTATAGATCAAGTACCACCATAGGAGATAACTGGAGTGAAAATTGAAGCATGGGACCTGGGGGACGCAGCCAACAGCCTCTCTCATGAAGGTGGTAGCCGCAGGGTGGGCTTGGGGCCTGGGTCCACTTTAGACCCTACACCCATTATTAATACACCACTAGAGAGAGAAGCGGATTTGGAGGTAGCACTGACACAGAGAAGGAGCAGTTGGACAAATACGTGGTGCACCAAGAAAGTGCAGTGTCATAGTGACAATGGAAAGGAGTATTTGTAGGAGGGCAGTGTGGCCAATGATGTGTTGTATTTCCCCTTCAAAAGATGAAATGTGAATATGGCTAATTGCAGACTGAATGCAAATATTCCTGTAATGATGTAAATAAATTGTGGCACTCATATTACTATAGTGATGGAATCAATGGAAAGGGTACAGACACATTCAGCCAATCAGAAGTGGCTACTGATCATCATCATCAACAACTCACATTCTGTACCCAGTGTCAATCACCAGTAAGTGATCTGTCTCTTCATAGGCTCCTGCGGGTCATTTTTTGCAGGCATAGATTTTGTACAATCCCCTTTACTGCCCATGCTTACACAGTCCCCCTGGTAAAGAAATGTTAAGTACGGTGCTTATCAGAGGGCAGGGGCTTCTGAAAAGGAAAGTGGCAAGTGGCAAATTCTTATTTTTTTCTCTCTCGACAAAGTCGCATGCCTCTATGGCCACTAAGGCACAACTGTGCAAATCAACACCACCAAAGTCTTTGACCGCTTTTTTTTTTTGCTTCGGAAATTGAGGCCGTTTCAAGTAAAAAATAATTTTAAAGGAGCTTGTAATTCTTCCACCCTTTTTTTATTCAACAACTAGTTGCATGCAGCTGCGACCACTTTAGCATCTTGTGTCATAGTTGCGTGTCTGTGACTATATGCTAAGCCCTTTCCCTGGTGTGCAAGCATGCATCTGACTGTGCAAGGACTGAGACACCCATTATGAGAGTCTTCAGTTGCTGTAATACCGCCTGGAGGGTCTTCAGTTGCTGTAGTACCGCCTGGTGGTTCTTTAGACGCCAACATTGGTAGCACCATGGACACTTGCACCAATCCTACGGAAGGTGCAGATTTTTCCCTGTGAGTATGGCCTCTATTATGAGTGATTATGCATTTGTGTACACAAGCACTTCAGTTCCACTCCCTTGACACTCCCATAGCACACCCATAAGACTACAGTATATCTGTACGTCTTAATAGCCACTTGCCAGTCAACACCCAGCACATTTCCACTACATTTCTGATACTGTGCATCAGGGGTGCATTAAGAGAGGAGGGGTGCAGTCTCTGTCCGAGCCCCCTCCTCTCTCTAGCCGGCAACACAGCGGGACTCTGAGCAATAGTTTACTAGGAGACCCTAGCGCTGTACCTGAGTCAAGTGCACAGGTCTCCAGGGAAATGGAGTGGTGGACATTTTCCCAGTAATTTTTCTGCTGCACATGCGCAAAACATTTTTCCAGTGATTTGTGCAGCGCTGCTGCCGCCGACATGGGACTCCGTAGGGGTAAGTATTCAAGAAATGAGTGTACCGTGCACCTATTATAGATACACCACTGCCATGCATCACAATCTCAACTGCATCTCTGTGTGTACACACAGTGTATTGCAAACTCCACAACTTTTGCGGGTTATCAGCACAGTAGCAGACATTATTTAGACTCCCTGAACATCGGCACCAGACCTGAAAATCTGTGGCGTCGTCATCATACTCACGTAAGGGTGATATAATGGATAAAAAGCTAAACAGTATTCCTATATTTGGAAAGGAAAAAGGCAAATATATTTAATTACACTATATACCATATTTTTCACAAAGTCTGGGGCCAAATCATTATCACTTAAAATAACACATGCAAAATGCTTGTTTCCACATGTTTTACGTAATGGGCCCATTCATTTTTAGAGTCCAGTAGGGGCAGTTTAAGGTATGAGGGGGCCTATGTGCACACTCCTTGCCGGCCTCCTACTCTCTGCGGTGCAATAGACTCACATGCGCGAATCACCGGGAAAATGGCCACCACGCAAGAACTAGCATCATCTTCAGGTGGCTCTGGTTCTTGGAGCGCCGCTTCTTCCTAAAAGAAGGAGGTTTTGGTTGCGAAGAAGGATCTTAGCGGATCCCTCAACTGCACAGCACAAGTTTTGGCTGTGTGCATGTGTGACCTTAGATTAACTGGACAGGCACCAGGAGTATCACTGCTACCTCTGTTCATACTGTAGTTTGATACATTCCCACCACAGTCTAAGGGGTATATTCAATTAAAGTCGGATCATTCCGAAATGTATTTGTCGGAATGGACCCGACAACCCCTATTCAAATCTCATCTTAATTCGACTTTTCCAAGTCGAATTGAGATGAGGGACGCAGAGAAGGAGAGGGGTGGCGAGCCGCGCGGGGGGAGGGGCAGCGGGGGACAGCCACCGGCAGCCAGAGATCAGCACTACAGTAGCGCTACAGATGGATGTCACACAGCTGCCCGACCTCACGGCAGTGTCTACCCGGCTCCAGCAAGCTTTCTGGAGCCGGGTGGACGCTGCCATGAGCGGCGCGGCTGTGTGTCATCCTGCTGCAGCACTACTGTAGCGCTGATCTCCCCTGTATGCCCGCCAGCTGTCCCCCCATCTCCCTGCGGCTCCCCCCCCCCCTCTCCTCCTCTGGGTCCGCATCTCAGTCCGACATCTTTTGATGTCGGACTGAGATGGTCGAAAGGGGGCCAAAACCTGTCGGTTTTGGCCCCGTTTTCGACACAAGCACGTGGATCGGCAGCTATTCCGCCGATCCACGTGCTTTTCGACAAGTCTAATTCATCGACTTGTCAAAAAATGTAGGGATATATTGAATAGGTCGAATCAGGATTCGACCTTAAAAAGTCTAAACTGCCGTCTTTTCGACAGACGGCAGTTTTCGACTTCAATTGAATATACCCCTAAATAGGGCAAATTCTAAAGACAAAAACTGTCCTATTCCAAACTAATTAAAAATGTAATTCTAGCGGGGGCGTGGCCTAGCTGGCAATGGGAGAGGGGGCATTTTCTTTGGGCTCCTGCTAACTGGCCGACATAAACCCTAAAAATATCCCTTTTGGTGCCCTGGTGCCCCCTGCACTTACCCCACTGCCTCTGCTCATATCAACCCGGCCAGGGGAAACGTGCTGCGGAGTCGGAGGGTGGCCTTGGCTGCCCTTGCGGATTGCGGCCTTCCCCCTCCCGTGAAGCCGGGGCCTCGATTTCGGCACGTCGCGGGCCTGGGCTCCGGAGCCGTCCGCGGGACTTGGGACGCTCATCTCCCCCCTTCCGGACCGTTGGTAACGGCCTACGGTGGCCCTATCCCCTCTGTGGATCCTCCGGCGGAGCCGTCCGGCAGCTGAAACGGGCCTGCGGCCCCCCTGCTATCTCCGGCCGCCGCGGCCTACCACGCGCCCTAAAGCCGGGGCCTAGAGTTCGGGGACGACCCGGCCGTGAGCTCCGGGAGCGGAGCGCGGCCGCGACAGGCTCCCAGAGACCTCGGATCTTCACTATATGTGTGGCTGGACGCCCCACAACATCCTCAGGGAGCCTCTGTGCCACAGGCAGCCCCACAAGGGGTGAAAGTGAGGAGGGAAGCTGCTCTATAAATGCTGCGGCGGCCATCTTGGAATCCTGGAGCTTTAACTGGAAAAGGCTGTGCACACCTGCAGCCCTAGAAGTCTCTGCAGCACAGCCAAAAAAAAAAAAAAAAAAAGGGGCTGCATTGCCTTCAGCATCCAGCCAACCTGGAATATTGTGAGTACCCGCTGTCGCCACAGCACCTATTTCTTATCTGCACCCCTGCTCCATAGAAACCCACGACAGGAACCCAGAGTCGCCATTTTACTTTCTGGCACCCAGCCAGAGTAAAGAAAAGCCGCACTATACCACACACTCCTCACCTCTGTAGGAGTCCAGATTCTGTTTACACCACCGCCGGCACCGGCGACGGCTATGGAAGTGCTTTAATACCAACCATGAGTGACCGGGCCACTGAATAGGGGGTTGGACTGCGACCTGCCCCGACAACGGAGCTGGCGCCTGGAAAAGACGCGGTCTCAGCGTTATGACACTCGGATCCATACATCCCAGACCTATCCTTAAGACGACTCGCAAGATGATTTAATGCAAAATAATAATATACTACATGTGCCATAGCTAAATGGTTGGACTCCATATATAACACTCTGGCACCCTACCCCCAGTCCCGCGGTTGGAGGATCAGACCTGACCAGATTACTTGCTCATTAAACGGACTCTGACCTGTGTCCTCCCATCAATAATTTTTCTTCCCTTTTTCCTTTTTTACCACCACTCCTATCCTCCCTTTTTTTGATATATACCACTATGCCCAAAAACAAAAAAGCAACGCAAGCTCCGACTAACTTCTTTGGCTCAAAGACTAAGGGCCCACAGAACCCCACCATGGCCGCAAGCTCCCCCCCCTCCCCGTGTTTCTCGGAAGCGGGTATCGATCCTCAGATACAGGCGGTCATGTCGAGCCTACTGGAGGGAGTGCAGTCCGCGTTCAAACAGGAACTCTCGAACGCTATAGCTGAATTTAAATTAGAGATGAGCGCCGGAAATTTTTCGGGTTTTGTGTTTTGGTTTTGGGTTCGGTTCCGCGGCCGTGTTTTGGGTTCGACCGCGTTTTGGCAAAACCTAACCGAATTTTTTTTGTCGGATTCGGGTGTGTTTTGGATTCGGGTGTTTTTTTCCAAAAAACCTAAAAAACAGCTTAAATCATAGAATTTGGGGGTCATTTTGATCCCAAAGTATTATTAACCTCAAAAACCATCATTTCCACTCATTTTCAGTCTATTCTGAATACCTCACACCTCACAATATTATTTTTAGTCCTAAAATTTGCACCGAGGTCGCTGGATGACTAAGCTAAGCGACCCTAGTGGCCGACACAAACACCTGGCCCATCTAGGAGTGGCACTGCAGTGTCACGCAGGATGTCCCTTCAAAAAAACCCTCCCCAAACAGCACATGACGCAAAGAAAAAAAGAGGCGCAATGAGGTAGCTGTGTGAGTAAGATAAGCGACCCTAGTGGCCGACACAAACACCGGGCCCATCTAGGAGTGTCACTGCAGTGTCACGCAGGATGTCCCTTCCAAAAAACCCTCCCCAAACAGCACATGACGCAAAGAAAAAAAGAGGCGCAAAGAGGTAGCTGTGTGAGTAAGATAAGCGACCCTAGTGGCCGACACAAACACCGGGCCCATCTAGGAGTGTCACTGCAGTGTCACGCAGGATGTCCCTTCCAAAAAACCCTCCCCAAACAGCACATGACGCAAAGAAAAAAAGAGGCGCAATGAGGTAGCTGTGTGAGTAAGATAAGCGACCCTAGTGGCCGACACAAACACCGGGCCCATCTAGGAGTGTCACTGCAGTGTCACGCAGGATGTCCCTTCCAAAAAACCCTCCCCAAACAGCACATGACGCAAAGAAAAATTAAAGAAAAAAGAGGTGCAAGATGGAATTGTCCTTGGGCCCTCCCACCCACCCTTATGTTGTATAAACAGGACATGCACACTTTAACCAACCCATCATTTCAGTGACAGGGTCTGCCACACGACTGTGACTGATATGACGGGTTGGTTTGGACCCCCACCAAAAAAGAAGCAATTAATCTCTCCTTGCACAAACTGGCTCTACAGAGGCAAGATGTCCACCTCATCATCATCCTCCGATATATCACCGTGTACATCCCCCTCCTCACAGATTATCAATTCGTCCCCACTGGAATCCACCATCTCAGCTCCCTGTGTACTTTGTGGAGGCAATTGCTGCTGGTCAATGTCTCCGCGGAGGAATTGATTATAATTCATTTTAATGAACATCATCTTCTCCACATTTTCTGGATGTAACCTCGTACGCCGATTGCTGACAAGGTGAGCGGCGGCACTAAACACTCTTTCGGAGTACACACTTGTGGGAGGGCAACTTAGGTAGAATAAAGCCAGTTTGTGCAAGGGCCTCCAAATTGCCTCTTTTTCCTGCCAGTATAAGTACGGACTGTCTGACGTGCCTACTTGGATGCGGTCACTCATATAATCCTCCACCATTCTTTCAATGGGGAGAGAATTATATGCAGTGCCAGTAGACGACATGTCCGTATCCGTAATCGTTGTCAGGTCCTTCAGTCCGGACCAGATGTCAGCATCAGCAGTCGCTCCAGACTGCCCTGCATCACCGCCAGCGGGTGGGCTCGGAATTCTGAGCCTTTTCCTCGCACCCCCAGTTGCGGGAGAATGTGAAGGAGGAGATGTTGACAGGTCGCGTTCCGCTTGACTTGACAATTTTCTCACCAGCAGGTCTTTCAACCCCAGCAGACTTGTGTCTGCCGGAAAGAGAGATCCAAGGTAGGCTTTAAATCTAGGATCGAGCACGGTGGCCAAAATGTAGTGCTCTGATTTCAACAGATTGACCACCCGTGAATCCTTGTTAAGCGAATTAAGGGCTCCATCCACAAGTCCCACATGCCTAGCGGAATCGCTCCGTGTTAGCTCCTCCTTCAATGTCTCCAGCTTCTTCTGCAAAAGCCTGATGAGGGGAATGACCTGACTCAGGCTGGCAGTGTCTGAACTGACTTCACGTGTGGCAAGTTCAAAGGGCATCAGAACCTTGCACAACGTTGAAATCATTCTCCACTGCGCTTGAGACAGGTGCATTCCACCTCCTATATCGTGCTCAATTGTATAGGCTTGAATGGCCTTTTGCTGCTCCTCCAACCTCTGAAGCATATAGAGGGTTGAATTCCACCTCGTTACCACTTCTTGCTTCAGATGATAGCAGGGCAGGTTCAGTAGTTTTTGGTGGTGCTCCAGTCTTCTGTACGTGGTGCCTGTACGCCGAAAGTGTCCCGCAATTCTTCTGGCCACCGACAGCATCTCTTGCACGCCCCTGTCGTTTTTTAAAAAATTCTGCACCACCAAATTCAAGGTATGTGCAAAACATGGGACGTGCTGGAATTTGCCCATATTTAATGCACACACAATATTGCTGGCGTTGTCCGATGCCACAAATCCACAGGAGAGTCCAATTGGGGTAAGCCATTCCGCGATGATCTTCCTCAGTTGCCGTAAGAGGTTTTCAGCTGTGTGCGTATTCTGGAAACCGGTGATACAAAGCGTAGCCTGCCTAGGAAAGAGTTGGCGTTTGCGAGATGCTGCTACTGGTGCCGCCGCTGCTGTTCTTGCGGCGGGAGTCCATACATCTACCCAGTGGGCTGTCACAGTCATATAGTCCTGACCCTGCCCTGCTCCACTTGTCCACATGTCCGTGGTTAAGTGGACATTGGGTACAACTGCATTTTTTAGGACACTGGTGAGTCTTTTTCTGACGTCCGTGTACATTCTCGGTATCGCCTGCCTAGAGAAGTGGAACCTAGATGGTATTTGGTAACGGGGGTACACTGCCTCAATAAATTGTCTAGTTCCCTGTGAACTAACGGCGGATACCGGACGCACGTCTAACACCAACATAGTTGTCAAGGCCTCAGTTATCCGCTTTGCAGCAGGATGACTGCTGTGATATTTCATCTTCCTCGCAAAGGACTGTTGAACAGTCAATTGCTTACTGGAAGTAGTACAAGTGGGCTTACGACTTCCCCTCTGGGATGACCATCGACTCCCAGCAGCAACAACAGCAGCGCCAGCAGCAGTAGGCGTTACACGCAAGGATGCATCGGAGGAATCCCAGGCAGGAGAGGACTCATCAGAATTGCCAGTGACATGGCCTGCAGGACTATTGGCATTCCTGGGGAAGGAGGAAATTGACACTGAGGGAGTTGGTGGGGTGGTTTGCGTGAGCTTGGTTACAAGAGGAAGGGATTTACTGGTCAGTGGACTGCTTCCGCTGTCGCCCAAAGTTTTTGAACTTGTCACTGACTTATTATGAATGCGCTGCAGGTGACGTATAAGGGAGGATGTTCCGAGGTGGTTAACGTCCTTACCCCTACTTATTACAGCTTGACAAAGGCAACACACGGCTTGACACCTGTTGTCCGCTTTTCTGTTGAAATACCTCCACACTGAAGAGCTGATTTTTTTTGGTATTTTCACCAGGCATGTCAACGGCCATATTCCTCCCACGGACAACAGGTGTCTCCCCGGGTGCCTGACTTAAACAAACCACCTCACCATCAGAATCCTCCTGGTCAATTTCCTCCCCAGCGCCAGCAACACCCATATCCTCCTCATCCTGGTGTACTTCAACACTGACATCTTCAATCTGACTATCAGGAACTGGACTGCGGGTGCTCCTTCCAGCACTTGCAGGGGGCGTGCAAATGGTGGAAGGCGCATGCTCTTCACGTCCAGTGTTGGGAAGGTCAGGCATCGCAACCGACACAATTGGACTCTCCTTGTGGATTTGGGATTTCGAAGAACGCACAGTTCTTTGCGGTGCTTTTGCCAGCTTGAGTCTTTTCATTTTTCTAGCGAGAGGCTGAGTGCTTCCATCCTCATGTGAAGCTGAACCACTAGCCATGAACATAGGCCAGGGCCTCAGCCTTTCCTTGCCACTCCGTGTGGTAAATGGCATATTGGCAAGTTTACGCTTCTCCTCCGACAATTTTATTTTAGGTTTTGGAGTCCTTTTTTTACTGATATTTGGTGTTTTGGATTTGACATGCTCTGTACTATGACATTGGGCATCGGCCTTGGCAGACGACGTTGCTGGCATTTCATCGTCTCGGCCATGACTAGTGGCAGCAGCTTCAGCACGAGGTGGAAGTGGATCTTGATCTTTCCCTAATTTTGGAACCTCAACATTTTTGTTCTCCATATTTTAATAGGCACAACTAAAAGGCACCTCAGGTAAACAATGGAGATGGATGGATACTAGTATACTTATGGATGGACTGCCGAGTGCCGACACAGAGATAGCTACAGCCGTGGACTACCGTACTGTACTGTGTCTGCTGCTAATATAGACTGGATGATAATGAGATGTAGTATGTATAAAGAAGAAAGAAAAAAAAAACCACGGGTAGGTGGTATACAATTATGGATGGACTGCCGAGTGCCGACACAGAGGTAGCTACAGCCGTGGACTACCGTACTGTACTGTGTCTGCTGCTAATATAGACTGGATGATAATGAGATGTAGTATGTATAAAGAAGAAAGAAAAAAAAACCACGGGTAGGTGGTATACAATTATGGATGGACTGCCGAGTGCCGACACAGAGGTAGCTACAGCCGTGGACTACCGTACTGTACTGTGTCTGCTGCTAATATAGACTGGATGATAATGAGATGTAGTATGTATAAAGAAGAAAGAAAAAAAAAACCACGGGTAGGTGGTATACAATTATGGATGGACTGCCGAGTGCCAACACAGAGATAGCTACAGCCGTGGACTACCGTACTGTACTGTGTCTGCTGCTAATCTAGACTGGATGATAATGAGATGTAGTATGTATAAAGAAGAAAGAAAAAAAAAACCACGGGTAGGTGGTATACAATTATGGATGGACTGCCGAGTGCCGACACAGAGGTAGCTACAGCCGTGGACTACCGTACTGTACTGTGTCTGCTGCTAATATAGACTGGTTGATAATGAGATGTAGTATGTATAAAGAAGAAAGAAAAAAAAAACCACGGGTAGGTGGTATACAATTATGGATGGACTGCCGAGTGCCGACACAGAGGTAGCTACAGCCGTGGACTACCGTACTGTACTGTGTCTGCTGCTAATATAGACTGGATGATAATGAGATGTAGTATGTATAAAGAAGAAAGAAAAAAAACCACGGGTAGGTGGTATACAATTATGGATGGACTGCCGAGTGCCGACACAGAGGTAGCTACAGCCGTGGACTACCGTACTGTACTGTGTCTGCTGCTAATATAGACTGGATGATAATGAGATGTAGTATGTATAAAGAAGAAAGAAAAAAAAAACCACGGGTAGGTGGTATACAATTATGGATGGACTGCCGAGTGCCGACACAGAGGTAGCTACAGCCGTGGACTACCGTACTGTACTGTGTCTGCTGCTAATATAGACTGGATGATAATGAGATGTAGTATGTATAAAGAAGAAAGAAAAAAAAAACCACGGGTAGGTGGTATACAATTATGGATGGACTGCCGAGTGCCGACACAGAGGTAGCTACAGCCGTGGACTACCGTACTGTACTGTGTCTGCTGCTAACATAGACTGGATGATAATGAGATGTAGTATGTATAAAGAAGAAAGAAAAAAAAAACCACGGGTAGGTGGTATACAATTATGGATGGACTGCCGAGTGCCGACACAGAGGTAGCTACAGCCGTGAACTACCGTACTGTGTCTGCTGCTAGTATAGACTGGATGATAAATAATGATATAAAATATATATATATATCACTACTGCAGCCGGACAGGTATATATTATATAATGACGGACCTGCTGGACACTGTCTGTCAGCAGAATGAGTTTTTTAATTTTTATAGAATAAAAAAACACCACACAAGTCACACGACGAGTGTACTTTTTCAGGCAGACATTCAATCACAATATACTATACTGGTGGTCAGTGTGGTCAGGTCACTGGTCACAGTGGTCAGTGGTCAGTCACACTGGCAGTGGCACTCTGGCAGCAAAAGTGTGCACTGTGTTTAATATGTACTCCTGGCTCCTGCTATAACCTATAACTGCTCCCCAGTCTCCCCCACAATTAAGCTGTGTGAGCACAGTCAGATATTATACATAGATGATGCAGCACACTGGGCTGAGCACAGATATGGTATGTGAGTGTGACTGAGTCACTGTGTATCGTTTTTTTCAGGCAGAGAACAAGAACAGAACGGATTATTAAATAATAATAAATTATAAAACTGCACTGGTGGTCAGGTCACTGGTCAGTGGTAATCAGTCACTAGTATAACTCCTCCTAAGCTCCAGTAAGTAAATGAAGTGTCTCACTCTCACTCTCCTATCTATTTTAATTTCTAAACGGAGAGGACGCCAGCCACGTCCTCTCCCTATCAATCTCAATGCACGTGTGAAAATGGCCGCGACGCGCGGCTCCTTATATAGAATCCGAGTCTCGCGATAGAATCCGAGCCTCGCGAGAATCCGTCAGCGTGATGATGACGTTCGGGCGCGCTCGGGTTAACCGAGCAAGGCGGGAAGATCCGAGTCGCTCGGACCCGTGTAAAAAAACATGAAGTTCGGGCGGGTTCGGATTCAGAGAAACCGAACCCGCTCATCTCTAATTTAAATCGGACCTTACAGATCTCGGTAACCGGACGGACGCATTGGAAACAAAGACAGACGATCTCTGCCGCTCCCAACACCGCATTGACAGTGAACTCGCTAGATTGCACGAGGAAATGGAGACCCTCAAGGAGCGACAAGAGGGCCAAGAAAATCGCTCGCGTAGAAATAATCTTCGCATACGCGGCGTTCCAGAATCGGTCCTCGGCCCATCGCTACCAACATTCTTGAGAGAATTCTTCACACACTTGGTACCGGACCTTACGGTCGAAGAATGTCTCTGCGACAGGGCACATAGAGCACTCTGGGCAAAACCGTCTCCCGCCCAACCACCCAGGGATGTTATTGTCCGTTTCCATTACTTCCGCTCGAAGGAAAAAAATTTGTCCTCAGTTCGAGATTCATCGGAGATCCTGTTCAAAGGCACGCAGTTGCAGATTTTTCAGGACCTGGCACCCTCCACCATCCAAAAACGGCGAGACCTCCAACCGGTCACCCGGATCCTGCGACAACACCAGATCAGATATAGATGGGGATTCCCCTTCCATTTACACGTTTCGGTTAATAACTCTGTCCACTCGGTCAAGACCCTAACCCAAGGACAGGAATTGCTGGCAAAGCTAGATCTCCTCCCAACATCAGCTGAAGATGACATGGCGGCCTCATCATCTAAACCGCCACACCCTCAGCCCCCTCTTCCTGACTGGACACGGGTGACCCGACAGCGCAATGTGGACAAGGATCCTCCCTGAACTGGGGAAACCCCCCCGACGTGTATAGTGCACGAACTGACGATGCAACGCCTCCACGACTCGAAACGAGTGGGAGCAGTGGAGAACTCGACCTCAGCTCAAATACCAGTATCGTAACTATCCTCGGTTAATGCTGTTATAATTAAGTTATGATTGTTTGCACCCCTGTGGTATTCCCCCCCCCCCCCTCCCTCCCTCCCTCTCCTTCACCTCCCCTCCCCTCCCCCTTTCCCCCCCCCCCCCCTCTTTTTCTCTCTCTCTTCCCCCTTCCCTCTTGACCAATTCCCCCCCCCCTCCCCTCCCCTCCCCCTCCCTCCCTATTTTTGTTTTTATGTTTGCATTTTTGTTGCTAGGACACAGTTCTCAGAGTCCTATATTATATTATGTCTGCCATAAATGTAAAATGGTTATAGCCACCCTCAGCCCTTGTGGCCCGGGAGACTCATATCCTCTCACATGGTAGCTCAGTTACCCCCCCATAATCCCTTACTGTTGTTAATAATGTTACTTATTCGATGCTTTTCCCGTGCGGCCCCTGAATGGGACCCACAAACACAGGGATGTTTCCCCATTTGGGGTATTTCTTCTTCTTCTCTATGTTCTTCTTTTGCTCTCTTTTCTTGTGGCCTCTGCTCGACCTTCCCGCTCCTTCTCTCGCCTGGCCTGGAGGGGTGGCCTTCGCCTGGCATAAATTGTACCTTGCTGGACTATACCCGGCAAAACGCCATACTCCTCCACGTAAATAACCATGTCTCTTAAAATATTTTCGGTCAATGTAAATGGCCTGAACTCCCCTAGGAAGCGTACCGTGTTCCTGAGTGCTTGCAGACGTGAGAAAGTTGACATAGCATTCCTACAGGAAACACACCTCACCGGTCCCCACACCCGGCTTCTGGGCAAATGGTTCTCCCAGTCCTATTTTGCCTCAGCAGACTGTAAAAAACGGGGTGTAGCCATCTTAGTTCATCGTAATATCCCGTTTATCCATTCCAGGACAGTGATAGACCCAGATGGACGGTTCCTTATGGTAATGGGTACCCTCCGTTCTAAGGCTCTCACTTTGGTCTCCGTCTACGCCCCCAATCAAGACCAATCTTTGTTTTTTTACTCTCTCTCTAAACGCCTATCACGAGAAGCACAGGGAAGCATTATCATGGGTGGCGACTTTAATACCATAATTGACCCCTTGCTAGATAGATCCAGTCCTCCGCCCCACGCTTCTATAACGACTCTCCCCCGGGCTTCCCGCACACTCACCGCCACCATGAAACTCCACGGCCTCTGTGACACTTGGCGTTCCCAACACCCCCACATCAAAGATTTTACGCACTTCTCTGCTCCACATCAACACTACTCCAGGATTGACATGATCCACATCTCCTCTGCCCTAGTGCCATTGATCTCGGATACGGGCATCACACCACTGACTTGGACGGACCACGCTGGGGTCTACCTCCTCATAGATATACACCGAGCGCCTCATAGGAAATACAAATGGCGCCTTAACGACTCGCTTCTACAACACCCTTCGGCACTAGAGGAAACTAGACTAGCGATCACACACTATTTCACCGAAAATATGTCTCCCGACATCCCACTTAATATCCTTTGGGAAGCCCACAAAGCCACGATCCGCGGCACCTTGTTAGTAAAATCGTCGGCAATTAGGAAAAAAACTGCACAGGAGATAGCCTCCCTTGAATCAGAAATAGCCACCTTACTATCCAAACATAAAGTATCCCCCGATCCCTCTTTACTCACTCAGATAGACTCCCTCCGGGGACAGCTAAACACCCTCCTATCCAACCGTGCGGCACTAATCCTTCGGAAACTGCAACAACGCTTTTACGACAAAATGGATAAAATAGATACCCTACTAGCCAACAAACTCCGTCGTAAGCAGGCGCTGGGTGCAATAGATAAATTGTACTCGTCACAAAGGGGAACCTATACATATGACCCTGAACTGATGGCTGAAGATTTTCGCCTGTTTTATAGCTCCCTTTATAACCTACCTGACCCGCCCCTGCTGTCTCCTGACGGATCTGGGGGAGTGCGCTCATACTTATCTGATACCCCCCTCCCAACCCTATCTGACAATCAATTGGAAGCCCTTAATAGTCGAATCTCGGAGGAGGAGACAATAGCCGCCATACGATCTATGCGCTCGTCGGCTGCTCCAGGGCCGGACGGTTTCACAGCCCAATATTATAAACTCTTCGCGAAGGAACTGGCACCACACCTAGCCTCCTTATTTAACGGTATCCTCGAGGGAGCCTCCTTCCTGCCGGAGACAACCCGGGCCAACATAGTGGTAATCCCAAAGCCTGACAAAGACCCGACTAGTTGCTTAAACTACAGACCAATCTCATTACTGAATGTTGACTTGAAGATATACGCGAAAATACTAGCTAACCGTCTGGGTCCCTTGATGCCCGGCCTGGTCCACCCGGACCAGGTCGGCTTCATCCCTGGACGCCAGGCGTCTGACAACACCAGAAGGGCAATAGATCTAATATACTCAATCCAAAAACGGAAACTTCCCTCTCTCATTTTGGCTCTCGACGCGGAGAAGGCCTTCGACCGCATATCGTGGTCTTTTGCCTTTACAGTCCTTGACAAAATGGGATTCTCCGGAAACTTTCTAGAGGGAATCAAAGCACTCTACCGCTCCCCGTCAGCCCAGGTTATGGTTAACGGTGTCTCCTCCTCCGGTTTCGGAATCACCAATGGTACCAGGCAGGGATGCCCCCTTTCCCCCTTAATTTTTGCACTAGTCATGGAGCCCCTAGCAGCAAGGATCCGTAATAACAGTGCTATCCATGGAATATCCACAGGCCTTTCCGAACACAAGATAGCGCTATATGCCGACGACGTCCTGATTTCTCTCACTGACCCAGCCCAATCTCTCCCTGCTCTTCTATCCGAGATCAATTCATACTCACAGCTCTCTGGCTATAAAATAAATGTGAACAAAACAGAGGCCCTCAACTTTTATATCCCGGCAGCTCTTAAACAGGACCTTCAAACTACCCTCCCCTGTAACTGGCATACCAAGAAAATTAAATACCTTGGTGTGTACTTGACCCACCATCACCACCAACTTTTCCAAGCAAATTATCCCCGTTTATTACAGACAATTAAGGAGGACTTGGTGGATTGGTCCAGTTATTTTATATCATGGATAGGCAGAATCAACTCCGTTAAGATGAGCGTGCTCCCCCGACTCCTGTACTTATTTCAGACCCTCCCGATTTACGTCCCTAACTACGTCTTCAAGACCCTACAACGCCAATCCTCCCTTTTTATTTGGAACCACAAACGCCCACGAGTCAGACTTAAACTGCTCCAACGCCCCTCCAGAGGCGGCGGCCTGGGTATCCCGGACTTTAAGAAATACTTTTATGCCGCGCAACTCGCTCAATGTGCACAATGGTGCAACGAGGGCGGGACAAGGAAGGTCTGGGTGGGGATTGAGGCGGAGGAGACGGGCCTAGCCACGCTATCTTCTCTATTGTGGCTCCACCGGAACCGGCGTCCCCGTGCGGCCCTATCGCACCCTGTAGTAAGTCGCTCCCTAGCGACTTGGGACCTGACAAACAGACGGTTCAGCTTGGCCCCATACCCGTCCCCGCTAATCCCGTTGTTTCACAACCCAGCCTTTCCGCCAGGTATGAGTGGAGCCACGCATACATCTTGGCGCTCGAGTGGTATACTATATGTTAATGATATCACCTCCACAGCTACTTTCCCACAATTCACAGATATCCGTGAAGGAACAGTAATCCCCCATCGGACTTCTTTCGCTATCTGCAAATTAGACATTTCCACTCCACCACCACCACTACCCTTCTCCACAGACATCTATCCCCCTTCGAATACATTAGCTGGAAACGCACCAACACTAAAGGCCTCATATCAGATATTTACGCCCTCCTGGACGACCTCCCCACAACATCCCGGGCCCCTCACGAATCAGCATGGGAAAAGGAACTGGGATTTCCTATAGACAATGAAGACTGGGTAGATATATGGGACAATGCCGCTTCCAGCTCCATATGTGTGAGAATTAAAGAAAATATCTATAAATTACTCTACCGATGGTACTATGTCCCTTCCCGTCTGCATACTATGTTCCCCGGCACCCCAGATGGATGCTGGAGGGGCTGTACGGACATTGGTTCATTCTTACACATATGGTGGGCCTGCCCCAAAATTTATAAAATATGGGGTGAACTCATCACTTTGCTTTCGCGCCTATTTGACACCTCCATCTCCCCTGATCCCCAATACTTCTTGCTCCCCATGACCCTTCCCACCCTCAATAGACACCAAAACAAACTATTCCGACATATAGTTTCGGCAATGACTTGCCAAATTGCCACAGACTGGAAGAACCCGACCCCCTCACCAATGCCGGTGATAATTTCCCGGATATGGTATGTCCACAAAATGGAATACATGACCGCAGTCATTCGTAACACTTCGAAGCGATTTGATGAAGTATGGTCCCCGTGGCTAATCCTGCAACAGGCTCCGTCTCCATTTATAACCTGACACGGCATGCCAAGGCACTATTCACCTCCTGCCCCCGAGGGCTACCCCTCCACCCCATCACCCTTTCTCTACTCCCCCCCCCCCCCCCCTCTTCTCCTGCTCGCTATCTGAGCACTTTCCTCCTCTCATCTCTTCTGCTGACTCTCTATGACGGAAGGCCACTCCGTTGCCGAGAGTTCCCCATCTCTTATGCTCTGACTTGAATCTCTAAACATGGGAAAACACAAAAACAAAAATCGGATCTACTCTGTTGTTGTAACAATTCACCCTAATTATGTCTGTTCTTTAAGCACCCAAGATGTTCGGGTGTTCTGTTATGTTATCATTGTACTTATTTTATGATCCATCCAATAAAATGTGTTTAAGAAAAAAAAAAAATGTAATTCTAGCATCAAATTGTAGTTACAAAGAAAGGAAAATTAATTTTACCAAGAAGTTTGAGCCAAAAATAGAAAATGAAAATACAGTTAAATAACCTGACAAGCCAAACTACATAACAGAACATTTCTGTATAATCTTTAAGCCTTTCCCTGGAGGTTATTCGAAAGAAATGTAATTAATTTCAGATCTTTATCATATTAGCTGAATAGATTTATGTAGTTATTTTGGAGTATTGGCACTCAGCTGGTACAAAGAAATGTATTTTGTCACAATGTCAAAGCACTTCCCTTTCTCATTTACTTAGAACACTTGAATCTGGAGATGCAGTAAAAGTTGCTGACTGTGGTGCTGAAAAGACAAAATAATGAGCTTGGTATTAAGATTGTGTAGAGTGCAATTAATGACATACTGTACTTGTCAAGGAAAAGATTCTAGCGTGAATCAAAAACACAATTCAATGTAAACTTTTGAATATATGTAACTAAGTTCAAAAACCTTTGACAATAATCATTCAGTAAATTATTTATTATATAAACAAATCTGAGATTTAAGGGTTTTAGGCCAGGTGATCATTGGCATTAAAAATTCCGGTTTTAATTAGAGAAGTGTGATTCAGTTCTTCAGAAATCCAAACCCACTCTTTAGAGATCCAAACCAACGGAGTCCCAGTTTGGATTCTTCCTGCAGTTCAGAATTCGTATTTATATCCTTATTTATATCCTTCCGGGATGCAATCGCATAGTGAAAGCCCGCGCACGCATAATGCAAATAATGTGCAAGCGGCCAAAAATCGTCCGTTTGCGATTTCTCAAAATAGCGATCAACTCTGAGTAACCTCCTTAAGCTGGGGAGCTGTAAGTTAGGATGAAAAAAAATAAGAGTTATGGTAAAACTTACCTTCGTTAACTCTTATTCTTCGAGGTCCATAGGATCCACAGGGTTATCCTTGGGGTATGCTTGGTGGAGACCAGGATAGAGGCACTGAACAGCAAAATTTTTGAGCCTCCCATGATACACTGGATCCCTCTTCTATCATGCTCCACCCACAGCTCAGGCTCTTCAGTTTTAGTTAACAAGTCCAAAGCAGGAGCTGGAGAGGAGAGAATGAAGAATGATACACACAAGAAACACACTCCCACTTGTAGGAGAAGGGTACTGGTGACCAAGAAGAGTATCCCATTGAAGCTAGCTGCATCAGGGTGGGCGCCCTGTGGATCCTATGGACCTCAAAGAAAAAGAGTTAACAAAGGTAAGGTTTACAATAACTCTGATTTTCATCTTCAGGGTCCATAGTCTCCACATGGTTAACCTTGGGGATGTCCCACAGCAGTTGTAATAAGGAGGAAACACTTGTAAGCTGAAAGGAGGACATTGCAGCCAAAGATTGCATCCAGAGAGGCAAACATATGAAAGGCATAAAACCTAAGAAATGTATGGGCAGAAGACCATGAGGTGGCCTTGTATAGTTGTTCAGCAGACTCGCCACGACGGGCTGCCCATGAAGGACCCACAGAGTGAGTAGAGTGAGCAATGACTGTACTTGGTACTGGAAGATCAGCCTGCATGTAAGCCTATGAGATAGCCATTCGGAGCCAACGGGCCAAGGTCTGCTTGTGGAATCCATAGAGAATGAACAAGGAATCCGGTTTCCTAATGGAATTGGTACGTTCCACGTAGATCTTCAGAGCACAGACTACATCCAACAAAGCTCCCTCAGGTGAAAGGCCAGGTTCATGGAACGCAGGTAACACAATTGCCTCATTGATATAGATCCTGGATACTACCTTAGGTAGGTATCCCTGCTTAGTCTGAAGGATAGCCCTGTTTTGATAAAAAAATAAAAAAGGGGGGACTGCAGGAGCGTGCCCCCAAGTCAGATACTCTGCAGGTTGAGGAAATTACCAAAAGGAAGAGAGTCTTCGCGGGCAACCATTTGTAGTCAACAGTATCCAATGGTTCAAAGGGTGGCAATTGCAAGGCCTGAAGAACCAAGGATAAATCCCAAGGAGCCACTGGAGGAACAAAGGGAGATTGAATCCAGAGTACCACTTGAAAGAAGGTACGAACATCTGGCAAGGGAGCAAGTCTTTCCTGAAACAACATGGACAGAGCAGAGACCTGAACTTCGAAAGATGCAAGGCGGAGACCCATGGTAAGACCTGCCTGTAGAAATGCCAGAGGTCAAGAAATCCGAAATAACAGAGGATCATAGCGGCAATGAACACACTTCTGAAAGTAAGAGTGCCAAACATAGTAATATATATGCAAGCTGATGCTGGTTTCCGGGCTTTAAACATGGATTGAATAACTGCACTGGAAAAACTTTATTCCTTAGGATGGATAACTCAAGAGCCACACGTCAAAGAATACATGTCCAACCAGGGAGGAGCGACAGGTGGGGCTGTAATAGGGCCCTCCTACCTCGATGTCTGTCTGCTTTTACCCAATTTTGTTCTATTAATGTTGTTCTAATTGTAAAGCGCAACGGAATATGTTGCGCTATATAAGAAACTGTTTATAAATAAATAAATAAATAATAGGCTGATAAAAAGGATGCAATTTATATGGGAGACCCATAGGGGTTGGGGGGGTCACAGATGGGGCTGCAAAATGTTCAGCAATTTTATCCAGCATGTTAATAAATGAGGCCCATGCAGGCTTCTGTGCAGGCACTGTGGGAGCTGATGGGCCTGGGGATAAAAAGCAAGAGGTGCACTGACCGTCTTGTAGTAAATCCTGAGGTAAAACCTCTGTGGAACAGGTCCTACATGACATTAGAGTAGGAGTCCCGGTCTGTTTAGTTGTCTTGCCAAGGAGAGTACACACACAATATGGTAATGTTCAGTGTGTAACTGAGAACAGTATGTAACAATAAGCCTGCACAAATACAAATAACTTGCAATGTGGGCAAAGTAAACACTATACACATACCAGTATCTAAGGGTTACTGTAGAAAGAAAGAAAGATACAGTGAAAGCAATATAATGTACAGAGAGAAAAGTCTTACAGACAGCAGAACCAGGGGTGTAGCGAGGGTGGTTCCGGTGGAGCGCAAGCTCCAGGAACTGAAAAAGTTACAGGGCGCGCTGTCGCCCACCACTCCCCCCTTCCGATGGGCCACTGTACTGATAGCCACAGAGCAGGAGGAGGAGAAGCAGAGGGGATGCTCACTGACTCGGACTCGTAGACTAGGGACCAGATTTATCAGGCCTTGGAGAGTGATAAATTGCACAATGATAAAGTACCAAGCAATCAGCTCCTAACTGTCACTTTTAAAACAGCAGGAGACACTGACAGCCAGCACATGCCGAAGCACTGCCCGCCCTCTTTATATGTCTCACTGTCTGCTTGTAGCTGTGCTGCAGGGTTATTTCTGTCCTACAGCATCGCTCTCTGCCCCGAAGCTGCAGCACTTCTCTCTTTCCTGATAGCTGCAGAACATATTTCCATACCTCCCAACTGTCCTGATTTTCGTGAGACAGTCCCATTTTTGGCTTTGCCGTGCCTGGGAGTCCCACTTCCCCATCTCCCGATGTTGGGAGGTATGCATTTCTCTACTTCAGATTCTGAAGTACCTCTCTCTTCCTAGCTGCTGCAGCACTTCTCTCTAGAGTGATGCTGCAACACCTCTCTCTGCAGCAGCTGCCGCAGCACCTCCTTCTGCCCCAGGAAACTTTCGCCCTGATCTCTACAAGGTCTAGAACCGGCCTTGTCAGCAATTTAGGATTTTTAAATATTGTTTCTCTTAAAATGTAACATGCCACCACATGTTGGCTAGGCCCCCAATCCAGTACAGGGGAGGGGGCAACAAAATATACCTTTGGTCCGGGCACCATGGTGCCTAGCTACACCTCTGAGCAGAACTAGCATAAGTCACATGTAATGCAGAAAATACAACTTAACTGCAATGAACTATCCAGCTATAATGGGGCCCAAACACAGTGCTATTTGTGCTAGGTGCGATTTGAGCCTATACAACGAGTGCTATTTGAACTACATCCAATTTTGAATACACTGTACAATGTACTATGTGTGCTGTAGTACAGAAATACCTGCCTGCACATACTATTTTGCCTTGAGATATGGACTAGACGGGAGTGCGCATCACATCGCAAGGGACAATGCACACGGTGCTATTTGAACTAGACGCAATGCTATATGAACTAAAAAGATCAAATAGCATGTGAGAATCGCACCATGTGTGGGCGCCATTAGAGCTGGTACGAAGTAGCAGTGTGTATAACCTGACTCCAAGGAGAGGTACAGTATTCAGGGAGACCAAACCCAGCATTCCTGGAGACCTGTAGAACTTCTGTAATAGCTGTCCAGTGCCTATGTGAGGAAGGAGGGTGAAGGAGGAGCAGCCCAGGGTGGGAAGACGTCAGCGGAATGGCGCCCTGGGCTGGGGTATGGCCGCTGAGGAATTTCTGCCTCCCCTTGCTGACATCCACCACCAGTTCCCTGGCCTATTATCAAAGTTCTCTCAGTGTCAGTAACATATGCCATGGTGGTCTAGTGGAGCCCCAAGGCGTGCCATGGTCTGGGCCCATGCCAGCACCACCGGTCTGTCTCCTGGAACAGGCAATATAGGACTGCCGTGATCGCGGCCCCCTATGCGCGGGAACCCGCCTTACCTGTCCCCCATTAGTCCAGTTGTAGTCCGGGGTGCAAGGCTGCTGGGTCCCATCCAAAATTCCCAAGACGTGGCTGACGTCGCGGCACCATTGGTGGTGATGGAGCAGCAGCGCTGGTGTCCAAGGGACTGCCTAGCGCTGCTTGCTCAGTTGTAAAAGTAAAATAAAAATGTTAAAAATAAAAAGCTTGGGCTGTAGCATGCAGCCCCACTGTTAAACGGTGACCATCTCCTGCTGGCACCAAACAAAAATTGAAGAGCCTGAGCAGTGGGCAGGGTATGAGGGGAGAGGGATCCAGTGCATCCTGGGAGGCTCAAAAGCTTTGCTGTTCGGTGCCTGAATCCTGGTCTCCACCAAGCATACACCAAGGTTAACCCTGTGGAGACTATGGCCCAAATGGATTAAGCCTTAACAAGAAAAAAAATGGAGGTGGATAGAGAGTGATAAAGTACCAGCCAATCAGCTTCCTAACTGCCATGTCACAGGCTGTGTTTGAAAAATGATAGTTAGGAGCTGGTTGGCTGGTCATTTATCACTCCTTGGGGTCTATTCATGAAGCATTGAAAAGAGTGGAGACTTGAGCCTGTGGAGATGTTGCCCTTAGCACCCAATCAGCTGCTCTATACAATTTTATAGTATGCAAATTATAAATGTTACTTCAATGTTGATTGGTTGCCATGGGCAACTTCTCCACTGGCTCACTTCTCCACACTTTTCACTGCTTCCCAAAATCAGTCCTCAGGGACCTCTAACAGTACATGCGTTGCATATCTCCTAGGTGCACAGATGTATTATATGTAGTGAAGTTGTGTTATACATTTCGGCTATTGTGGTCATTATGTGAACCATTATCCAAGGAAGGGGATTTCTGGGCAACGGGAATCCCCCTCCCCTTTCCCCCTGGCATTTACCTATGGTGAGGTGAGGCTGCAACCAAAGCAGAACAAAGGCATTCTATACTGTACTGTACATAGCCAATAATTGGTTTTGTTTTAGTTATGCCTTGAAATCCTTATTTTTTTATGTGCTTATTGTTCCTGATAAATCCTTATGATTGTTTTTGCAATCTCTCTCCTTTTTGTCTTCTGCTCTCGTCCTGTTATCAGGGTATTAAAAACCTTTCACAAAAAACAACTGTCAACATCCCATAGAGGTAAAAATCATGCATTTACTAAGGTAGCAATGTTTAACTGTAGTACTAGCATGTATATGGAGATGGGGTGCACTGTTGTTAGGTCACTTTCCTCTGACACGCTCTCCGCGACAGCAAGAGCAGGCGATCGTTATCACTGTATGTAAACGGTGATTGCAGTTTTCACTGTCTAAATGTGATTTATCACTAGATTATATACTATTCTATAGCTGTCAGCTCATCATAAAAAATGATTAGAACATTTCTGAGTAACTGAGGCAGTAAAGTGATAAACAAGTTGCACCCCTAGCTTCAGTTATTTTCCTTGAGAAATCAATATAAACAGTAACAGCATGAAACAATTATTGCAGCAGACTCCAAGATGTCTACATTTTATTAAAACATGAGTAAAAGAAAAGGAACGAATATACATAAATGTTTATTTTTGATGAAAAAAAGATTAAACATTCCCACAAAATAATAAACATATGTATATAGGGGGTAATTCCAAGTTGATCGCAGCAGGAAATTTTTTAGCAGTTGGGCAAAACCATGTGCAGTGCAGGTGGGGCAGATATAACATGTGCAGAGAGAGTTAGATTTGTGTGTGGTGAGTTCAATCTGCAATCTAAATTGCAGTGGTAAAATAAAGCAGCCAGTATTTACCCTGCACAGAAACAAAATAACCCACCCAAATCTAACTCTCTCTGCACATGTTATATCTGCCACACCTGCAGTGCACATGGTTTTGCCCAACTGCTAAAAAATTTCATGCTGCGATCAACTTGGAATTACCCCCATAGTGACCATAAACAGCTGTGGTGAGATTTCTTCAAATGACTGTTGCTATAGTAGCAGAGATATTCAGACCTGGGCCAGTATTTACTAAAAATCCGAGTTTGGCCGATTTGTTTTTATTTTTTCTAAGTCCCAATCCGGGAATTCACTAAGCACCAATCTCGGCAGTGTTTGGACTATTCGTAATGGTTTGAATGACAACGTTCAGAAATACGAATGAATAGACCATCGGTCAAACGCGGCTGTTATTTCATAGAATACGGGCATTCACTATTCATTCGTATTTGGGTGTTAGTTTCTGAGTGCTCAAGTGCGGGTCTGTTTTTTTTCGATTCGTTAAAAAAAGCAGCAATAAAATAGACCTGCTTTTTCCAGTCGAGTTTGGAAACCATGCACGGATCAGTGAGATCTGTGCATGGTTATCTATGGGAAAGGGTCTGTTTAGTGTAAAATCTGAAAAAAAAATTGCGTGGGGTCCCCCCTCCTAAGCATAACCAGCCTCGGGCTCTTTGAGCCGGTCCTGGTTGAAAAAATATGGGGGGGGGAAATGACAGGGGTTCCCCCATATTTAATCAACCAGCATGGGCTCTGCGCCTGGTCCTGGTTCCAAAAATACAGGGGACAAAAAGCGTAGGGGTCCCCCATATTTTTGAAACCAGCACCGGGCTCCACTAGCTGGGGAGATAATGCCACAGCCGGGGGACACTTTGATATCGGTCCCTGCGGCCGTGCCATTAAAACCCCAACTAGTCAACCCTGGCCGGGGTACCCTGGAGGAGTGGGGACCCCTTCAATCAAGGGGTCCCCCCCTCCAGCCACCTAAGGGCCAGGGGTGAAGCCCGAGGCTGTCCCCCCCATTCAAGGGCGGCGGATGGGGTGCTGATAGCCTTGTTTGCAAAATGTGAATATTGTTTTCAGTAGCAGTACTACAAGTCCCAGCAAGCCTCCCCCACAAGCTGGTACTTGGAGAACCACAAGTACCAGCATGCGGTGGAAAACCGGGCCCGCTGGTACCTGTAGTACTACTACTAAAAAAATACCCCAATAAAAACAGGACACACACACCGTGACAGTACAACTTTATTACATACATGCACACCAACATACACACATACTTACCTATGTTCCCACGAGGCTCGGTCCTCTTCTCCATGTAGAATCCTAGGGGTACCTGTGAAAAAAATTATACTCACATAATCCAGTGTACCTTCTGTTCTTTGTATAATCCACGTACTTGGCAAAATAATAAAACGGAAACCCGACCACGCACTGAAAGCGCCTATGCGCTCCATTGTAGCCAATGGTGGGAACTTTGCGGTCAGCGGTTGACCGAAAGTAACCTCACCGCTGACCGCAAAGTTCCCACCATTGGCTACAATGGAGCGCATAGGCGCTACATTGTATCACTGCAGTGTGCTGCCTGACAGACACTACAGGAGCACACAGCCAATCAGGAGAGTGCCACGACGTGGCGCTCTCTGATTGGCTGAAGGGATCCTCTTTGACACGAGTCAGGGGGGGTCCTGGCAGTCGGGGAAAGGGGTCCCATGTGTAAACATGGGGCCCCTTTCAGTGCGTGGTCGGGTTTCCGTTTTATTATTTTGCCAAGTACGTGGATTATACAAAGAACAGAAGGTACATTGGATTATGTGAGTATAATTTTTTTCACAGGTACCCCTAGGATTCTACATGGAGAAGAGGACCGAGCCTCGTGGGAACATAGGTAAGTATGTGTGTATGTTGGTGTGCATGTATGTAATAAAGTTGTACTGTCACGGTGTGTGTGTCCTGTTTTTATTGGGGTATTTTTTTAGTAGTAGTACTACAGGTACCAGCGGGCCCGGTTTTCCACCGCATGCTGGTACTTGTGGTTCTCCAAGTACCAGCTTGCGGGGGAGGCTTGCTGGGACTTGTAGTACTGCTACTAAAAACAATATTCACATTTTGTAAACAAGGCTATCAGCCCCTCATCCGCCACCCTTGGATGGGGGGGACAGCCTCAGGCTTCACCCCTGGCCCTTGGGTGGCTGGAGGGGGGGACCCCTTGATTGAAGGGGTCCCCACTCCTCCAGGGTACCCCGGCCAGGGGTGACTAGTTGGGGTTTTAATGGCAGGGCCGCAGGGACCGATATCAAAGTGTCCCCCGGCAGTGGCATTATCTCCCCAGCTAGTGGAACCCGGTGCTGGTTTCAAAAATACGGGGGACCCCTACGCTTTTTGTCCCCCGTATTTTTGGAACCAGGACCAGGCGCAGAGCCCGGTGCTGGTTGATTAAATATGGGGGAACCCCTGTCATTTTTCCCCCCATATTTTTTCAACCAGGACCGGCTCAAAGAGCCCGAGGCTGGTTATGTTTAGGAGGGGGGACCCCACGCAATTTTTTTTTTTTCAGATTTTACACTAAACAGACCCTTTCCCATAGATAACCATGCACAGATCTCACTGATCCGTGCATGGTTATCCAAACTCGACTGGAAAAAGCAGGTCTATTTTATTGCTGCTTTTTTTAACGATTCGGAAAAACACAGACCCGCACTTGAGCACTCAGAAACTAACACCCAAATACGAATGAATAGTGAATGCCCGTATTCTACGAAATAACAGCCGCGTTTGACCGATGGTCTATTCATTCGTATTTCTGAACGTTGTCATTCAAACCAATACGAATAGACCAGACACTGCCGAGATTGGTGCTTAGTGAATTCCCGGATTGGGACTTAAAAAAAAAAACACAAATCGGCCAAACTCGGATTTTTAGTAAATACTGGCCCTGGGCTCCTCAGTGGATTTGGAGTGGTCACTGTTATCAGCAGACATCTTTTGTTCCAGCAGGAAACAATCTCACAGGAGTTTGTAAATTATCTGATATCAGGGGTCGTTCCGAGTTGATCGCTAGCTGCATTTGCTCGCAGCGCAGCAATCAGGCTAAAATATGGCAGTTCTGCGCATGCGGCACAATGCGCACGCGCGACGTACAGGCACAACGAACGATGTAGTTTTGCGCAGGGTCTAGAAATGCATTTCAGTCGCACTGCTTGCCACAGAGTGATTGACATGAAGTGGGCTTTTCTGGGTGGCAACTGACCGTTTTCAGGGAGTGTGCGGAAAAACGCAAGCATGCCAGGAAAAAGGCAGGCGTGGCTGGGCGAATGCTGGGCAGGTTTGTGACGTCAAATCCGGAACTGAATAGTCTGAAGTGATCGCAAGCGCTGAGGCTACTCTGAAACTACACGAAAAAATTTTTGTAGCCGCTCTGCCATACAACAGTTCGCAATTCTGCTAAGCTAAAATACACTAACAGTTGGCAGCAGCATATCGTTTGCACGGCTGCTAAAAACTGCTAGCGAGCGATCAACCCGGAATGACCCCCATAGCACTTAATTTTTTTCCATCTCATCTAATGTTTTCATATTTCTTAAACTGGCCATACACCTTGATATTGTCTTTCCAAACATCCAACTAGTTGTCTGATTGGAACAAATATCTGGTAATGTATAAGAGCAAAAATTAAAATCCACCATTTCTTACAAAATTGCAGAAAAACAGACAAACGTGTTTAATTTAACCAATTTATTTGAGCAGCCGTTTTTGTCCGATTTCTGACATTTGGGAAGAAATGGATGACTGCCATTTGCTCACATAAATTACCAGATTTTCGTATTAACCACCCAACTACTGAAGTTGGATATTTGGAAAGATTATCTAAGGCTAGTTTTACATCAGGATGATGTGTATTGTAGGCAACGACACAGTCAATGTACTGATACACTGCATGGTGATATACACTGACAGTGTTTACTCCCCACTTTTTGGAGACATTGGACCTGATCCAAGCCCCCGTTGAACATCCATGATTGGACCTACAAGGACATTCCTATCTCACCGTGGAAAGCTACAACATACCACCCGCCGAGGAATAGCACCTTTGCGGACGCAGATTCGCCTAATTACCTCGAGAGACGTTGGTGGTAACTATAATCCACGGATAGGACGTTGAGCTTTAATAATCAAGGGGACTTTTATAGGAACAGGTCCATCTATACTATCAGTCTCCAATAGGACGATTTAACACTGGGAGTTACACCATTTACTTCATTTTAGTGTTTTTATGTGGTAGCATATAGAGATGAGCGGGTTCGGTTTCTCTGAATCCGAACCCGCACGAACTTCATGTTTTTTTTCACGGGTCCGAGCGACTCGGATCTTCCCGCCTTGCTCGGTTAACCCGAGCGCGCCCGAACGTCATCATGACGCTGTCGGATTCTCGCGAGACTCGGATTCTATATAAGGAGCCGCGCGTCGCCGCCATTTTCACACGTGCATTGAGATTGATAGGGAAAGGACGTGGCTGGCGTCCTCTCCATTTAGATTAGGAGAGAGAGAGAGAGATTGACCTGAGGCTGATACTGTAGAAGAGAGTGCAGAGTTTAGTGACTGACCACAGTGACCACCAGCAGTGCAGTTGTTTTATTTAATATATCCGTTCTCTGCCTGAAAAAAACGGTACACACAGTGACTCAGTCACATACCATATCTGTGTGCACTGCTCAGCCCAGTGTGCTGCATGCCTGCATCATCTATGTATATATTATATATCTGACTGTGCTCAGCTCACACAGCTTATAATTGTGGGGGAGACTGGGGAGCACTGCAGTGCCAGTTATAGGTTATAGCAGGAGCCAGGAGTACAAGACAGTCACATACCATATCTGTGTGCACTGCTCAGCCCAGTGTGCTGCATCATCTATGTATATATTATATATCTGACTGTGCTCAGCTCACACAGCTTATAATTGTGGGGGAGACTGGGGAGCACTGCAGTGCCAGTTATAGGTTATAGCAGGAGCCAGGAGTACATATTATATTAAAATTAAACAGTGCACACTTTTGCTGCAGGAGTGCCACTGCCAGTGTGACTGACCAGTGACCTGACCACACTGACCACCAGTATAGTTAGTAGTATACTATATTGTGATTGCCTGAAAAAGTTAAACACTCGTCGTGTGACTTCACTTGTGTGGTGTTTTTTTTTTTATTCTATAAAAAACTCATTCTGCTGACAGACAGTGTCCAGCAGGTCCGTCATTATATAATATATATACCTGTCCGGCTGCAGTAGTGATATATATATATATTTTTTATATCATTATTTATCATCCAGTCGCAGCAGACACAGTACGGTAGTTCACGGCTGTAGCTACCTCTGTGTCGGCACTCGGCAGTCCATCCATAATTGTATACCACCTACCCGTGGTTTTTTTTCTTTCTTCTTTATACATACATACTACTACATCTCTTTATCAACCAGTCTATATTAGCAGCAGACACAGTACAGTACGGTAGTTCACGGCTGTGGCTACCTCTGTGTCGGCACTCGGCAGTCCGTCCATAATTGTATACCACCTAACCGTGGTTTTTTTTTCTTTCTTCTTCATACATACATACTACGACATCTCTTTATCAACCAGTCTATATTAGCAGCAGACACAGTACAGTACGGTAGTTCACGGCTGTGGCTACCTCTGTGTCGGCACTCGGCAGTCCGTCCATAATTGTATACCACCTAACCGTGGTTATTTTTTCTTTCTTCTTCATACATACATACTACGACATCTCTTTATCAACCAGTCTATATTAGCAGCAGACACAGTACAGTACGGTAGTTCACGGCTGTGGCTACCTCTGTGTCGGCACTCGGCAGTCCGTCCATAATTGTATACCACCTAACCGTGGTTTTTTTTTCTTTCTTCTTCATACATACATACTACGACATCTCTTTATCAACCAGTCTATATTAGCAGCAGACACAGTACAGTACGGTAGTTCACGGCTGTGGCTACCTCTGTGTCGGCACTCGGCAGTCCGTCCATAATTGTATACCACCTAACCGTGGTTTTTTTTTCTTTCTTCTTCATACATACATACTACGACATCTCTTTATCAACCAGTCTATATTAGCAGCAGACACAGTACAGTACGGTAGTTCACGGCTGTGGCTACCTCTGTGTCGGCACTCGGCAGTCCGTCCATAATTGTATACCACCTACCCGTGGTTTTTTTTCCTTTCTTCTTTATACATACATACTACTACATCTCTTTATCAACCAGTCTATATTAGCAGCAGACACAGTACAGTACGGTAGTTCACGGCTGTGGCTACCTCTGTGTCGGCACTCGGCAGTCCGTCCATAATTGTATACCACCTACCCGTGTTTTTTTTTTCTTTCTTCTTCATACATACATACTACGACATCTCTTTATCAACCAGTCTATATTAGCAGCAGACACAGTACGGTAGTTCACGGCTGTAGCTACCTCTGTGTCGGCACTCGGCAGTCCGTCCATAATTGTATACTAGTATCCATCCATCTCCATTGTTTACCTGAGGTGCCTTTTAGTTGTGCCTATTAAAATATGGAGAACAAAAATGTTGAGGTTCCAAAATTAGGGAAAGATCAAGATCCACTTCCACCTCGTGCTGAAGCTGCTGCCACTAGTCATGGCCGAGACGATGAAATGCCAGCAACGTCGTCTGCCAAGGCCGATGCCCAATGTCATAGTACAGAGCATGTCAAATCCAAAACACCAAATATCAGTAAAAAAAGGACTCCAAAACCTAAAATAAAATTGTCGGAGGAGAAGCGTAAACTTGCCAATATGCCATTTACCACACGGAGTGGCAAGGAACGGCTGAGGCCCTGGCCTATGTTCATGGCTAGTGGTTCAGCTTCACATGAGGATGGAGGCACTCAGCCTCTCGCTAGAAAAATGAAAAGACTCAAGCTGGCAAAAGCAGTAGCACCGCAAAGAACTGTGCGTTCTTCGAAATCCCAAATCCACAAGGAGAGTCCAATTGTGTCGGTTGCGATGTCTGACCTTCCCAACACTGGACGTGAAGAGCATGCGCCTTCCACCATTTGCACGCCCCCTGCAAGTGCTGGAAGGAGCACCCGCAGTCCAGTTCCTGATAGTCAGATTGAAGATGTCAGTGTTGAAGTACACCAGGATGAGGAGGATATGGGTGTTGCTGGCGCTGGGGAGGAAATTGACCAGGAGGATTCTGATGGTGAGGTGGTTTGTTTAAGTCAGGCACCCGGGGAGACACCTGTTGTCCGTGGGAGGAATATGGCCGTTGACATGCCTGGTGAAAATACCAAAAAAATCAGCTCTTCGGTGTGGAACTATTTCAACAGAAATGCGGACAACAGGTGTCAAGCCGTGTGTTCCCTTTGTCAAGCTGTAATAAGTAGGGGTAAGGACGTTAACCACCTCGGAACATCCTCCCTTATACGTCACCTGCAGCGCATTCATAATAAGTCAGTGACAAGTTCAAAAACTTTGGGTGACAGCGGAAGCAGTCCACTGACCAGTAAATCCCTTCCTCTTGTAACCAAGCTCACGCAAACCACCCCACCAACTCCCTCAGTGTCAATTTCCTCCTTCCCCAGGAATGCCAATAGTCCTGAAGGCAATGTCACTGGCAATTCTGACGAGTCCTCTCCTGCCTGGGATTCCTCCGATGCATCCTTGCGTGTAACGCCTACTGCTGCTGGCGCTGCTGTTGTTGCTGCTGGGAGTCGATGGTCATCCCAGAGGGGAAGTCGTAAGCCCACTTGTACTACTTCCAGTAAGCAATTGACTGTTCAACAGTCCTTTGCGAGGAAGATGAAATATCACAGCAGTCATCCTGCTGCAAAGTGGATAACTGAGGCCTTGACAACTATGTTGGTGTTAGACGTGCGTCCGGTATCCGCCGTTAGTTCACAGGGAACTAGACAATTTATTGAGGCAGTGTGCCCCCGTTACCAAATACCATCTAGGTTCCACTTCTCTAGGCAGGCGATACCGAGAATGTACACGGACGTCAGAAAAAGACTCACCAGTGTCCTAAAAAATGCAGTTGTACCCAATGTCCACTTAACCACGGACATGTGGACAAGTGGAGCAGGGCAGGGTCAGGACTATATGACTGTGACAGCCCACTGGGTAGATGTATGGACTCCCGCCGCAAGAACAGCAGCGGCGGCACCAGTAGCAGCATCTCGCAAACGCCAACTCTTTCCTAGGCAGGCTACGCTTTGTATCACCGGTTTCCAGAATACGCACACAGCTGAAAACCTCTTACGGCAACTGAGGAAGATCATCGCGGAATGGCTTACCCCAATTGGACTCTCCTGTGGATTTGTGGCATCGGACAACGCCAGCAATATTGTGTGTGCATTAAATATGGGCAAATTCCAGCACGTCCCATGTTTTGCACATACCTTGAATTTGGTGGTGCAGAATTATTTAAAAAACGACAGGGGCGTGCAAGAGATGCTGTCGGTGGCCAGAAAAATTGCGGGACACTTTCGGCGTACAGGCACCACGTACAGAAGACTGGAGCACCACCAAAAACTACTGAACCTGCCCTGCCATCATCTGAAGCAAGAAGTGGTAACGAGGTGGAATTCAACCCTCTATATGCTTCAGAGGTTGGAGGAGCAGCAAAAGGCCATTCAAGCCTATACAATTGAGCACGATATAGGAGGTGGAATGCACCTGTCTCAAGCGCAGTGGAGAATGATTTCAACGTTGTGCAAGGTTCTGATGCCCTTTGAACTTGCCACACGTGAAGTCAGTTCAGACACTGCCAGCCTGAGTCAGGTCATTCCCCTCATCAGGCTTTTGCAGAAGAAGCTGGAGACATTGAAGGAGGAGCTAACACGGAGCGATTCCGCTAGGCATGTGGGACTTGTGGATGGAGCCCTTAATTCGCTTAACAAGGATTCACGGGTGGTCAATCTGTTGAAATCAGAGCACTACATTTTGGCCACCGTGCTCGATCCTAGATTTAAAGCCTACCTTGGATCTCTCTTTCCGGCAGACACAAGTCTGCTGGGGTTGAAAGACCTGCTGGTGAGAAAATTGTCAAGTCAAGCGGAACGCGACCTGTCAACATCTCCTCCTTCACATTCTCCCGCAACTGGGGGTGCGAGGAAAAGGCTCAGAATTCCGAGCCCACCCGCTGGCGGTGATGCAGGGCAGTCTGGAGCGACTGCTGATGCTGACATCTGGTCCGGACTGAAGGACCTGACAACGATTACGGACATGTCGTCTACTGTCACTGCATATGATTCTCTCACCATTGAAAGAATTATAGAAAGATTATATGAGTGACCGCATCCAAGTAGGCACGTCACACAGTCCATACTTATACTGGCAGGAAAAAGAGGCAATTTGGAGGCCATTGCACAAACTGGCTTTATTCTACCTAAGTTGCCCTCCCACAAGTGTGTACTCCGAAAGAGTGTTTAGTGCCGCCGCTCACCTTGTCAGCAATCGGCGTACGAGGTTACATCCAGAAAATGTGGAGAAGATGATGTTCATTAAAATGAATTATAATCAATTCCTCCGCGGAGACATTGACCAGCAGCAATTGCCTCCACAAAGTACACAGGGAGCTGAGATGGTGGATTCCAGTGGGGACGAATTGATAATCTGTGAGGAGGGGGATGTACACGGTGATATATCGGAGGGTGATGATGAGGTGGACATCTTGCCTCTGTAGAGCCAGTTTGTGCAAGGAGAGATTAATTGCTTCTTTTTTGGGGGGGGTCCAAACCAACCCGTCATATCAGTCACAGTCGTGTGGCAGACCCTGTCACTGAAATGATGGGTTGGTTAAAGTGTGCATGTCCTGTTTTGTTTATACAACATAAGGGTGGGTGGGAGGGCCCAAGGACAATTCCATCTTGCACCTCTTTTTTCTTTTATTTTTCTTTGCGTCATGTGCTGTTTGGGGAGGGTTTTTTGGAAGGGACATCCTGCGTGACACTGCAGTGCCACTCCTAAATGGGCCCGGTGTTTGTGTCGGCCACTAGGGTCGCTAATCTTACTCACACAGTCAGCTACCTCATTGCGCCTCTTTTTTTCTTTGCGTCATGTGCTGATTGGGGAGGGTTTTTTGGAAGGGACATCCTGCGTGACACTGCAGTGCCACTCCTAAATGGGCCCGGTGTTTGTGTCGGCCACTAGGGTCGCTAATCTTACTCACACAGTCAGCTACCTCATTGCGCCTCTTTTTTTCTTTGCGTCATGTGCTGATTGGGGAGGGTTTTTTGGAAGGGACATCCTGCGTGACACTGCAGTGCCACTCCTAAATGGGCCCGGTGTTTGTGTCGGCCACTAGGGTCGCTAATCTTACTCACACAGTCAGCTACCTCATTGCGCCTCTTTTTTTCTTTGCGTCATGTGCTGATTGGGGAGGGTTTTTTGGAAGGGACATCCTGCGTGACACTGCAGTGCCACTCCTAAATGGGCCCGGTGTTTGTGTCGGCCACTAGGGTCGCTAATCTTACTCACACAGTCAGCTACCTCATTGCGCCTCTTTTTTTCTTTGCGTCATGTGCTGATTGGGGAGGGTTTTTTGGAAGGGACATCCTGCGTGACACTGCAGTGCCACTCCTAAATGGGCCCGGTGTTTGTGTCGGCCACTAGGGTTGCTAATCTTACTCACACAGTCAGCTACCTCATTGCGCCTCTTTTTTTCTTTGCGTCATGTGCTGATTGGGGAGGGTTTTTTGGAAGGGACATCCTGCGTGACACTGCAGTGCCACTCCTAAATGGGCCCGGTGTTTGTGTCGGCCACTAGGGTCGCTTATCTTACTCACACAGTCAGCTACCTCATTGCGCCTCTTTTTTTCTTTGCGTCATGTGCTGATTGGGGAGGGTTTTTTGGAAGGGACATCCTGCGTGACACTGCAGTGCCACTCCTAGATGGGCCAGGTGTTTGTGTCGGCCACTAGTGTCGCTTAGCTTAGTCATCCAGCGACCTTGGTGCAAATTTTAGGACTAAAAATAATATTGTGAGGTGTGAGGTATTCAGAATAGACTGAAAATGAGTGGAAATTATGGTTTTTGAGGTTAATAATAATATGGGATCAAAATGACCCCCAAATTCTATGATTTAAGCTGTTTTTTAGTGTTTTTTTAAAAAAACACCCGAATCCAAAACACACCCGAATCCGACAAAAAAAATTCGGTGAGGTTTTGCCAAAACGCGGTCGAACCCAAAACACGGCCGCGGAACCGAACCCAAAACCAAAACACAAAACCCGAAAAATTTCAGGCGCTCATCTCTAGTAGCATACCACTCATGTGTATTGCATTTAATTTTTAATATGCTCAAATTTACATTCTTATAATAAATTGTGATTCTAATTGTGACACACCTTTGCATTTGTGACCATTAAGCGCTAATATCTTCTATATTTGCTACTTGTCTAGGGGTCTGAGCAACCCCTGTTTATATACAGCTGCTGTGGTGAACCTCACATCTAGCGCCTGGGAGTAGTAATGCCTTAGGGTATTTCTTTGTTTCTTTATGGTGATATACACTGTATGATTCGGTGTATGACTGCGTGATATAGTGACACATCCCGAATTCACCTGCATACTGTCATCATCGGGGTTGGACCATCTGAAGAAACGTACATCATATGGGACGACACCACTGATGACACACGTAAATGCACAATTGAGCATACACACTAAAGGGCAGTACACACTACAGAGATGTGTGCTGAGCAATCTGTCACAGACCGCTCAGCACACATTTTTCCCCCCTCTCAGCACAGCGTGATGTGTGCTGAGTGAGGGCGGGTGGACGGGGGAAGCGCTCATATCACGCAGTGGGTGAAATGAGCGACGTGCTAGATTGTTCCTGCATGCGGGCCAGTCTAGCACCGGCGATAGCGACGCGCAGGGCTGCGCATCGCTATCGCTGAGGGGCATACATACACACGGAGAGATCCGTGCTTAAAATCTAAGCAATCTAGTCATATTGCTTAGATTTTAAGCATGGCTCTCTCCGTGTGTACCCCCCTTAAGCGATTTGGACAATATATCATTCCAGTTCACGTTGGAACAATATATTGGCCAGTATTTTGCCCAATGTGTACCCAGACTTAATGTGTATGCCCAGCTTTACTCATAAGAATCAGGTTCTTCAAAAGCTGCCCAGCTGTCATCATACACAAATAAGAAAGAGGTGATGGATAAAAATAAGATTAGCTAAATGTTTGGCACGGAGAAAAGGAAACATGGAATTGTCTAATAATTTTATATATTTGAAAAATTAAAAAAACTGGCCTAAAAATGAAATTAAAAAAATGAAACCAGATACAACATAGTCACGATTAGCAAACTACTTTATTCTCCATTCGGAATTCTACCAAGTAGTTGGTGATGAAAATATAGCAAAATGCAAATGTAATTGAATAGAATTTCCCTATGTTTAATGCTTATTATGTTTACATTTGAGCTGTCTGGATATTAGGAGTTGTTTTAGAATCTTCAGATGTTATGTAGAATGTATTTAATGGGTAATTATAGATCAATAGTTTGACCCTAAATAGGTCGATAGTCAATAGGTTAACCCAGGGCCGGTTTAAGACTAGGGGGTGCCCGGGGCACTTAAGACAGGGGGCCCCTTGTGGAAGAGGGTGAGGGTGTATATTATATTGTGCATACCTCCCAACATGACCTATTCCAGAAGGGACAATATGCTCTCTATCTGGACGTCCCTCATAATATATGATTGGTGTCACCTGTGTTGAACTATTTAAATGATTGTAATCATAACTTAAGAATGAGGTCCAGGTAGGAAGCATTTTATGCCTCCTGGTATGGGTCATGTTGGGATGTATGGATTGGGTATATTACATTTAACCCAATGTGGTATATGAGATTTAAAGTAATAGTTTAATAGTGCATGGACACTGTTTATAGCACCACATGATTGAAAGACAGTTATTTTATAACATTTTCTTGTAGTGGAACAAAGACAAACAACCTAAAATTAAACATTTTCTATTTCTATGGTATATTATCTTGTAACATGCAAGAATAGCAGCAGCCCCTATAATATCTATACACATTCTAGCTGTCTGGTTTTGCTGCTGCATTAGAAGGAAAGCTAGCAATGTATGTGTGCTCTTGCAGGGGGGGCCCATGATAAAGGGGGGCCCGGGGTACAGTATACCCTGCGCCCACACTTTAATCTGGCAATAGGTTAACCACATGATCGACATGGAAAAAGTCAACATAGTCAAAAGGTCAACAGGGTCATTAGGTCGACAGGTAAAATATAGACAATGGAAAAGGTACAAAAGGTTAACACATGAAAAGATCAACATCGTCGTCATAGCACAGGGAACCCTAATTAGTGTACAGCGTCCTTTTGCATATCTCGCGCTGCGGGAAGGTTGATATTCCCAATCATAGTCTACATGGATGGTAAAGTATGAAAACTTAGAAAAAAATGCAAAATACCCTTAACAAGTTGTGTCTACAATTGTCATGTCGACCATTTGAACCCGTCAACCTTTTGCTCTTGTTGACTATAAGCACCGTTTATCCTTTACATGTCGACCATTATTGGCATCAATTATTGCATTCAGGAACAGAGCTTAAGAGAAATCTCTGTCCCTGCGAATTTTCATCCGCAGCCTTATCAGGGGTATTTTTCACTAAAATAATCCAAGTATGTTCTGCGCATACTCCGCTGCCATCACTAGCCATTGGTCTATAGACTGCGCAGGCACAGTAAGCCTACTGGGTCCAGAAACGCTGTGGTACAGTAACTTGACTCATATATATATATATATATATATATATATCACAAGGATGGGCTCCAATCAGAGTTGCTGTCCCTGGATGTCCCTTAGGTGCATCACCAATAATTTCTTATTGCCAAGATAGGCATTGATAAAATGAAAAAAAATTAATTATTGGGTATAAAAGTCAATAATTGATAAATATGGACCTTCATCTTAAATCTTCTGAGATTTCATTTATTCAAGGCAAGATTCACATTAGGCAATGCTTCCTGTGAAAAGCAAACTCTAAATTTGTGAGTGGTCTTTATATGGCAAGGCAACCCTAACCAACACAACCAATCTTGTCTCATTGACTGAATTCCAGGTAAGCTAGAGTAACTCCTCCAATTAGCTTTCTTCTATCAGTCAATAAGATAGGGGTTCACATCATTTTTCAACCTACCATATGTTTTGAACGTTACAAAGATGTACTCGGTATGGACAAGAAAATTACTATAATTTATGATGTTAGTTAGCTGTGTTTGTCTATGCTTGTGATTTAGATGAATATCAGATCACATGTTATGACAATTTATCCAGAAATCCAGGTGTTTACATCTGAGAGAGTTGTTACACCTTTACTTCCCACAGTATAAATAATACTGTCTTGTCATAATAATAGTATTTAACTAGAAAATTCAAATTATCCTCAAAGTGAATGCGCTGAATCTCTATGGGACATATAATCCCTCCAATTAACTTATATAGGTATAAAAGTATTGAGTAATATCATTTTACCACTCCTGAGGAAAAGGCTTAGCTTCACCTATAATAGGTCTTGATGTAATACTTTCTCTTCACGCATCTCTTCTGTTTAAGCAGCACTTTCTCCAGAAGGGTAAACAAGCCAAGTGCAGTTAAGACATTTAAATGTGATCAAGCCCAAGCTGATAAGAATCTCATTATGTCATAGATGTTCCTGTTATTCAATAATGAGGGAAAGGCACGTTATTATCAAAGGCTTAAGGATAGGAGCCAAGTAAGGGCAGATTTTATCTATGGGATGCCGATCAATCCCCCCCACCCCCCACCCCCTCTGCCCCCCAGTAAAATCCACCACTTGCAATCACAAAATAACATAAAATTATTAGTATCATGAAATAATATCAGACACTGTGCATTCCATTCTACAATGTCATAGCAGGAAAAAAAATGGCAATATGTTCAGTAGTTCTAAACACTAACTTTCTAGCTCTCCCTAGCCAAGGTAACAAATATCTTAACTGGCAAATATCGTTGGAGCTCTGGTTGACCTTCACGGTGCCACAGTGTGTCAATGGGGAATGGACACACAGTTACTAAGTGGATCCTGGGTTGGGAAAGGTCAGTGTTACACAGTTCTTTATTTCAAAGAGGACGTAACCAGCGAAGGAATAGCAGGGTCTTATGTCAACTGCACTATGTCACAACAAGGGGGCTTTTGTGTAGAACAAACTCAGTCTCTTTTAGTTGCAGGGCTTAATTAAAACATGAAATATTAGCTCAGTCCTTCCAGCAATGACTGTCTGCATTGCACAAAATACCTTTATCACACATATTAACTTTCTCTTTGCATTTGAACTCAGTCCTTAAGTGTAAGTATTTATCTTGAACTTGTAATAAACTCAGTCTTTGTTTCAGTTTATCTCTCTCCAATGCTTCGTACATTTGATCCTATATAATAAATATTGCATTATTATGAAATACACGGACTGATGATGCACAGAATTAGGGACGGAAAAACTCTCAGCTATGATAATATGATAATTATAATATGATAATAATATGTACATCCTATCTGCGCTGCTATACCGTGTCGAGCTCGCAGGCTCACTTCGCTCGTCACACTTTGGGCACAGTGTCTCGCTCCGCTTCATTCACCACAGGTTACTATTCCAAATAGTTTGTGAAGTTGACCAAGTGCATTATGTTTAAAACAGGGATGAGTGCTGGGGGTGTATTACTGTCTTGCCCCATGTGACAAAAATCCTAGTTTCAACCCAGACACTGAATCCGGCCAATGAGAGCGGGGGGGGGGGGGGAATACCTGCAGGTGGAGCAACTATGAAAGCAGAATGGAGGCGTAACCAGGTCCTGCTAAATGTGCTTCTGATTCACAGTATCTTTAGAAGATAAAGAATTTATGTATGACTTATTGTACAGCTTAACTGTCTGATGAGTCATTCATTCATATCACTCTCTGTCCAGTGCTAATAGTTTGAGCTGTGTGGGTCCTGGCGGCTTGTCCCCTCAGCAGTCAGGGCCCGGAACTTCAGTCCCGGCAGTCCCCCCCTGATGGCGTCCCTGTGCACACATATTGCAAACTGTTTCCTGTACATTTAACAAACACATGTCCTCTTCAGCACCGTTTTATATGCTAAAACCTCTCCTGTACAGCAGAAATAACAACGTATCTTGTGCTAGCAAGAACAACAAATAACATTTGTAAAATGCACTCTTAAAAGTTTATTATGTGCCTGGGCGATGAAGGGAGCACCAATCAGTTATAGCGTTTCATTGACCATCTGCAAAATCCAAAAGCCATTATTATTATCATCTAGTATTTGTACCAGCCACTGACCAACTACAAATGATACATCTGATCTGTAGCAGGCCTAATTTTTGTCTTTGTGGACCTGCAAGTCCCAGCAGCATTGCGTATATGAAAATAAATACAAATATTCACTCATATGCAGCATTCTGTGCACTGGTAACTATAATGGGTGCGGGGTGTGGGCCCCTGGGTGCAGGAAGGCACAGACACAGCACACCCTGCACCCATATTATTATACTTACTGCTCAATCGGCTCATTTCTGGCTGCAGAAATTAATGGGAAAATATCTGCCATGATAATTTTCTCAGTGATTTGCCCATACTCAGTAGAGATGCTCCTGGAATAGGCTCCATATTTCCGGAAAACCTGAGCGTGCACAGAAGACTCTGGCACAAAGCCAGACATGCTTTTCTCTCTGTTATCTCATTCTCGAGAGTGGAGTCTCTAGACTGAGGTAATTTCTGTTATACAGTGGGTTAAAACCCCTGTAGAACTGCTACCTGTGTGTTGTGGCTTCAGCTCGACCCTCACAGCGGAACACACAGCACCCTGTATGCCTCTGAAGCCTGCTTGTCAGCACTGCGCTCCTACCCCTTGTGTCGCCATTACAGCCGGCGACCCGCTAACCAGGACGCCGGCCACCTACTCACCACTCTTCTTACTTCTGGCTCTGTTAGTTGAGGCGGCGTACTGCGGGTCTGTACGCTCGCTGTGGTGGGGCTTGCGAATAGGACCCTCAGGAGCTCAGTGTCCTGTCAGCGGGTAACGTGACCATTAACCCTAGTGTCAAAGTCGAAAAATATTGTTATACATATCCCTTGTACTAACCCCTCATGCACATGCACGCTGCTCGTGCACCCGGTCCCCCGTGCGTACACATATCCGCAAGTTGCGTAAGAGATGCTCCGGCGACTCGTGCGCATGATATGTGTATTTACGGCGGAGTTTGTGAGCGTGTAGCGTGTGCCTCGAACATAGCATATTTAACCCAAATAGTGCATTTTGTAGATATAGTTCCCTTAGATCATGTCAGCGAGTAATATTAGTTTAAACAGTTCCTGGACAGAGAGATTCGTCTTTGCATGATAGGAAGGGTCAGACAAAGGTTGGAAGGTGATGTCTAGTATCCAGCTGTAGGGTATTTTAAGGGTAACATTCCGGTGTTAGTTAGGAAAGGATCGCTTGCTCCTGCGTATAGTTATGTACAAAAGTAGATTATGAACATTAACTGTATTTGCTGTAAATTACACATACAGCGGGAATCCAGAGGATACCTCCCACCAGAGCAGTTGGGAAAAGACATCGCCTACCTGTTCAAATACACCTATGACCTTTGCTGTAATGTAGAGACACATCCCTGTGTCCAATGAACAATGAGATTACAGTGACCATTGTATTGTGAATGTATGTTGTGTATAAAAAGACCACTGTTGCCTGGCCGGCCACAAGACTCTGAAGGCTTTCTCCCTGATAGCTGAGGACTGGTCCAGGACGCGCTTGCGAACGATTCCCCACGTATGTATATTCTCTGTAGCCATTATTCTCTATTATTCTGTTTAGATTTCCTTGTTAGCCTGTAGTGTATAACTTGTATCTGTTTACCCCTTTTCTCTGAATAATCCGCTTCGGTGTTAGAGACAAGTGGTTTACCACAAACCGGTGTTGGGTTTTCACTTTCCTGCAAAGGGCTTTCTTAGCGTCTTAATCGCTATAAGGTGTATAAGCATTGTTAAGGTTTTAAGGTATCACATCGTTGCAGTACTAGGCTGCTAAGGTTTAAAGTATAAGCACATCCTTACACTGTTTCATTACTTAAGGTTTACTGTATATCACTCTGTGTGCATCCGCGCCGCGTGTACGTTGTACCTACGGCACGGCATCTGATACGCTAATAGCGTATCAATACGGTACTCAGTACACCAATAGCGTGCTTAGTACGAAGCGTGAATCCATGTACGTACGTGCCGCTAGTGCGTCGCGCCCATGGCACAGTGTCTGATATGCTAAGTGCGTATCCATACGGTACTCAGTACGCAAATAGCGTACTTAGTGTGTAGTGTGTGTAATAAGTCTAGCAGCCATAGCGGCTCCACGGTAATAGCGAGTCTAGCGGTATAGCTTTATGTTTTAAGTTAATATTTGTCATTATCAATTGGGGGCATCGTCCGGTCCTCCTCATATCCGCAGCCTAGCAGGACAAGGCAGACTTTATCTATCAGCAAAGGGCGGGAAGGTATCCCCTGTTAGCCTTCTATTGGTCAGGTGGATACACTGGTGCTGATTAGATAAGCGTCTGCTCCGCATGGTTTGTAGGGATGCTGGTGGGATCCGAAAGGTAAGAACGTAAAGCTACTTTTTTTTTAAATATGTGAAATTTCTGTTTGGTGCCAACTGCGCACACAACACACGTAATACACGCGCACACCTGTATTTTATTTGTGTATTTTGCATATCTACTCGCTTGTTGCCATTAGCATTGATTATTAGACCCGTGCTGAAAAAATTTGTTGCTATTTAGTTAAAAATATAGAGTAATATTTAAGGGAGTACGTGTAAAACACACACGCAGCCTGGCCAAGTTATAAAGGTTTATACAGGAGATACTGTGTGGTGTTTGGTAAGCGATTATAGTTAAATATCGTTTACATTTACAGAAGTGTGGTATTTGTATTACTGCGGACATATACGGCCATTGTACACGTGTTTCGGAAAAACGTTCAAGACTGAGTACGCAACGTAAAGGCCTACACACGTGGCGTATTTTATGCAACGTGCGTACAGATACGCCCACTTAATACAAATCACACAATAGCGTTGTTTCAGTTTAGGCGATACGGTAGCCACACGATAATAGCACAAATTTGTTCAGTTTCCAATATTTAGTATAAAAGAACCTTCTCTTGTTGTGTCACCTCTGGGACTAGACTGTTTCACCTGAATGAAAGTAAATTTTCTGTACAGAAAAATCAAAGTGTATATGAGTGAACGAGCGTGAGTGTGCAAATAAAGGTTTTGTGAACCCAGAATTCGGGATCCCGTAGGAGACCACATCAGGTGAGTGGACACTTGGTGGCGTGGGAGTGGCTTTCTCACGTTAACATTGTATAAGGTATAAAGGAGCAATTAGTATAACAGCAGACCAAGAGGTCAGCGAAGTCAGAAATCCGCTGACTAAGTCAAGCGAAGCTCTGAAAACCGTGGCCTGAGAAAGATCAGCGGTGAGAGCGCAGTCCCGGGGGTTTGCGTAGTACCCATATAGGCCCGTTCAGATACGCTCCGGCTGAGGTTTCACAGCCTAAACAATCGATTCCGTTGGTCGTCCGCGGATAAGTAATAGTTACTTATACGCAGTGCGACTGTACCGCACGTTAGTGTGTGCAATAGTTAGATCAACTTGATACCCATTACGCCATTTGCGTAAAATCGCGGGATCATAGACGCTAATTGTACATAGAAAGGGGAAGGGAGATTTTTTGCTGCGCCTATGTCTATCAATTATCTTGAATAAATTAAAACAGAACTAATGTCTTAAACATGGGATTACAGGTGTCAAATGTGTGTGCGCCTCTATAAGGAGTAGTGTGTTACTCCTATGCTGATGAGCTGGAAGGAAATGGGAGAAAATAGAAGCGCTCAACACTTTCTGACACTGATCCTAGATTAGTTCACAACCAAAGGGTCAAAAAAATGTTTTTTTGATATTAAAAATAATTTATTATGATACAGTATAAAATACACTATACACAAGATATATATCTAACATAAAAACCCTATCCTCACTGAATTGCTACATGAGTAATGTTTTGAACTCACATCAATTGCATATGTGTATCAACAGACAATGCCAACTAGGTGACTTAGCAGCAGAGTGATTGTAACAACCGTTGCAGTAATGTTACCAAGGCTGTTGTTTGACACTGTTAAAAGTAAAGTGAAACACAGTTGCTAAATGTGAAAAATAAGGTCATTGGGTGTAATCATGGGCTCTATAACAAGAGCTATAGGGGTATATGCAATTGCGGTCGAATTCCCGAAATTGTCGAATTTCGGGTAATTTTCGACCAAAAAAAAAATTCGCCTATGCAATTCAGTGCTTTCCGACCAAAAAACGGACTTTCAAAATTCGACTTTTTGAAATTCGAATTTTTGCAAATTCGACTTTTCTGCAATGATATAAGTGCTGCAATTCGACCAAAGCATATTCAATTCAAGTTTGGAAATTCGACAGCAGTGCTTTTAGACAGCAAATTCGTCATTTTCAATCCGCCACACTTTGGAGGGTGAAAACAAATAAAAAAAATTTAAACATGTTTTTTTTTTTTTTTTTTTGGGAATAGCAGATCTATTTATATTAGAAGGGATTAGGTACTTTTTTTTTTTTTTTTGGAGGCACAAATATTATTTATAATTTTTTAAAAATATTATTATTATTTTTTTTTTTTTTTTATTGCTGGAACGGTACAATCCGAAAAAAAAATTGCGTGGGGTCCCCCCTCCAAAGCATAACCAGCCTCGGGCTCTTCGAGCTGGTCCTGGTTCTAAAAATGCGGGAAAAAAATTGACAGGGGATCCCCCGTATTTTTAAAACCAGCACCGGGCTCTGCGCCTGGTGCTGGTGCCAAAAATACGGGGGACAAAAAAAGTAGGGGTCCCCCGTATTTTTAACACCAGCATCGGGCTCCACTAGCTGGACAGATAATGCCACAGCCGGGGGTCACTTTTATGCCGTGCCCTGCGGCCGTGGCATTAAATATCCAACTAGTCACCCCTGTCCGGGGTACCCTGGGGGAGTGGGGACCCCTTCAATCAAGGGGTCCCCCCCCCCAGCCACCCAAGGGCCAGGGGTGAAGCCCGAGGCTGTCCCCCCCCCCATCCAATGGGCTGCGGATGGGAGGGCTGATAGCCTTTTGTGATAATTAAAAGATATTGTTTTTTCCAGTAGTACTACAAGTCCCAGCAAGCCTCCCCCGCAAGCTGGTACTTGGAGAACCACAAGTACCAGCATGCGGGAGAAAAACGGGCCCGCTGGTACCTGTAGTACTACTGGGAAAAAAATACCCAAATAAAAACAGGACACACACACCGTGAAAGTAAAACTTTATTTCTTACGTCGACACACACATACTTACCTATGTTCACACGCCGACATCGGTCCTCTTCTCCATGTAGAATCCAGGGGTACCTGAAAAAAAAGATCAATATACTCACCTCAGCCATGGTCCAGAGATACATCCACGTACTTGTAGAAAATAACAAACCGCAAATACCCGCTCCATGCCGGACTGAAAGGGGTCCCATGCTGACACATGGGACCCCTATCCCCGAATGCAGAGAGACCTGTCAGTGACAGCTGTCACAGAAAGGTCTCTATAGCCAATCAGGAAGCGCAACTTCGTTGCGCTCATCTGATTGGCTCTGTGCGTCTGAGCAGACAGCGCATCGCACAGCCCAGTCCATTATATTCAATGGTGGGAACTTAGCGGCTAGCGGTGAGGTCACCCGCCGGTCAGCGGCTGACCGGCGGGTGACCCCCCCGCTAGCCGCTAAGTTCCCACCATTGAAAGTAATGGAGCGGCTTTGCAATGCGCTGTCACATCACAGACAGCGCACAGCCAATCAGATGAGCGCCACGGAAGTAGCGCTTCCTGATTGGCTGAAGGGACTTCAGTGACAGGAGTCACGTGATGTCCCGGCATTCGGGAGAAAGGGGTCTGATGTGAAAGCATTGGACCCCTTTCTAGTCCGGTATGGATCGGTGTTCGTTTTTTTGTTTTGCCAAGTACGTGGATTATCTCTGGACCTGGATGTACCTCTGGACGCTGGAAGGTGAGTATAATTTTTTCACAGGTACCTCGGATCGTCGGAGACCGTGGCAGTCGGCGTGTCAACATAGGTAAGTATGTGTGTGTCGGCGTATGAAATAAAGTTTTACTTTCACGGTGTGTGTGTCCTGTTTTTATTTGGGTATTTTTTTTCCAGTAGTACTACAGGTACCAGCGGGCCCGTTTTTCTCCCGCATGCTGGTACTTGTGGTTCTCCAAGTACCAGCTTGCGGGGGAGGCTTGCTGGGACTTGTAGTACTAATGGAAAAAACAATATCTTTTTATTATCACAAAAGGCTATCAGCCCCCCCATCCGCAGCCCATTGGATGGGGGGACAGCCTCGGGCTTCACCCCTGGCCCTTGGGTGGCTGGGGGGGGGGGACCCCTTGATTGTAGGGGTCCCCACTCCCCCAGGGTACCCCGGCCAGGGGTGACTAGTTGGGTAGTTAATGCCACGGCCGCAGGGCACGGCATAAAAGTGACCCCCGGCTGTGGCATTATCTGTCCAGCTAGTGGAGCCCGATGCTGGTGTTAAAAATACGGGGGACCCCTACTCTTTTTGTCCCCCGTATTTTTGGCACCAGCACCAGGCGCAGAGCCCGGTGCTGGTTTTAAAAATACGGGGGATCCCTGCCCAATTTTTCCCCTGCATTTTTAGAACCAGGACCAGCTCGAAGAGCCCGAGGCTGGTTATGCTTTGGAGGGGGGACCCCACGCCATTTTTTTTTTCGGGTTTTTCCCGTTTTTCCCCGTTTTTTAAAATCGCGGCAAAATCCGCCAAATCGGCCGATTTTCGCCGCGATTCTGGCGAATCCGTTTTTCATTGAATATGGTGAATTCCGGAAGCCACCTTCCGGAATTCACCTGGCGAATTTAGTCGAATTAAAAAACGGCGAAAAATTGCCGCGATTCGCCGTGAATTGCATATACCCCATAGTCTGAAACGTTTCAAAGTTCCAGGAGCCGATGTAGGTGAAAGTAAATTGTTAAATTACCTCTCCAATAGGGCTGAGAGGTCCCGAGCGTCCTCGGGTGGGTCCAGAAAGCCCAAAGAGGAATTGCAGATTTGAAAAGCCGTGCTGGCCGGGATCCCGCTGTTTAGACCTGTTTTCCCTGGGCGTGCGCCGCCCGCTGCAGTGTGTGGGGAGAAACAGGTGTGCGGCTGCTGTAATGAGAAGCCCGCTGCAGGGATCCAATGCTTGGTGGGGCGCCTCGATCTCCCTGGACTGGCACCGTCCGTTGGAAATGAAGGGGAGAGAGGCTGATGGTCACCCACTGACGCCGCACGGAGCTGAGAATACGGCTTTGTCCTATGCTGGAACCCGCACTGTTTGCTCTTGTGGATGGTAAACTGGAGCCGTGCAGAGAGTCCCAGAAAATGCAATCAATCAGTGAGGAGTAAGGGGGAGGAGTCCTGACACGTTTCGTCACGTGACCCGTGACTTTTTCAAAGATGACTCCAATGGCAATGTGCACTCTATTTAAGGTGTTCATGATAAACCACCCACATGTTTAATCAATACAATCAGCAATATACCTTTTACAGGGCAATTCCTTCAAGACACCTTTGGTTGTTTAAACACTAATTATAACAACGGTTAGATGGAGACTCTCTCTCTCCATAGTTAGTGTTTATAAATACCTATTGCAAGGCACTGCATGAGATAATATAAACAATGGCGGAGTTAAAAAATAAAAGAAGATATAATGAAATAAAAAAAATATATAAAAAATAAAAAAATAAAGAAATAGTAAAAATATGAATTGTTGCATAGTAATGGTTAAAAATGATTCAATTTTTATATAACAGCTGTCAACAAAAATCCAGTGTAGATTCAATGTAAAACACGTTAAGTAAAAATACATTGATATAATATGAAAATAAAAATAAAAATAAAAAGAATCACCAATTAAAGCTTAAATAAATGAGCGTATAAACTGAGGAGACAGTAAACACAAAAACCAATCGCGGGATCATAGACGCTAATTGTACATACAGACGTGATTTGTGTAACAGGTTTTTTTTATTTTAAGGGAGTTTCGCTGTTCACTCAGGAAATCTCCAACAACTGATATTTACTGGGAGGGGTAACTCACTCCCACACGCTCTCAGTAAATAGAGGTTACGCAGGGCCCTAGGTTGGGTACGACCAGCATTGAGCACAGTGTGTGGGTCTACTGGCCAACGTGGGCGTGAGTGGGAGAGAGCGCTTGGAGAACTTTCACCGTCGCCTTACCTCTGAGTAATTTGGTTTTTGTAGGAATTAGCTGAGAAGGCAATATCTGCAAAGAATGGGGGCCAGTTGCTCAAGTAAGGGACGATCAACCAGGGTTCAGGTTGATAATCGGCGGCCCAAAGGGTCGGCGAGGTACATAATGTGTGAGAAATATGGATCACACGCAGAGGTCTTATGCAATGAATGGGAACGTATGACTGTGGAAGATAGGGAACCGTTCCCTAGGGTAGGCAGTTTTAGTCCTGAGGTGCTGCAAAATTTAAGGAGAAGGATATGTCTGATAACATCCAGGAAACAAAGGATTAGACATTATGATTGTTTACAGTTATGGCAACAGGAGGGTGAGATACAACAGGGATTAGCTCAAGCAGCTGGTTCCAACCTTAGCAGGAAACTGATAACAACTGCACCACCACCACCGTACATTACAGGGGAGAAAATGGCTACAGAGAATGGCATACTGATATACGATAAGAGTGCACTTAATAAATGTATTAATGACGATAAGAGTAAAGTAGATAAATGTATTAATGCTAATGCTAACCCGTGCAAGTTGTATCCCATCTTAAACTTCCCTCAGGACTGCGACCAAGAAGATGAGCCCAGCACGATATCAGCACTCTCTCTAGCAGCCACCATACAAGATACTCAAGTGGGCATGGCCCAACCAGTAAGAGCAGTAGCGAAGGCCCCTAGTGGAGGGACAGGTGAGGTCATGTCCACAGGTAAGTACGGTACTGTACATTATGCAGAAACAATTGCACCTCACATTGTAGAAGCAACCCAGAATGATGTAATTGAACTGAATCCTGTCAGGGTGATCGCAGTCCCCAATGGGAAAACTGACGCTCTGGGAATCACTCCCGTCAGGAACATTGCTATGCATTGCCCCTGGTCCCGGACAGAATAGAGGACAATTATGTCTGAATTTCCCGATCCCAGGAAAGATCTAGCCGCATGTCAGAGGTTTATTAGAGAACTAGGTAACGCCACCGAACCCAATAACAAAGATTGGCGGACAGTGCTAAGGGCATTTTGTTAGAAACGTTTTCAAACCAGCGCTCCAACACAGCAGTGCTGCAATCTCCGCTGAAGTGGTCACCCCCACTTCCAATAAAAAATTATTATTTTTTTTTATCTGCGATACCATAATGTACTGATTTTTAGCATATATTTTAAACTGTATTTTATAAGTATCCGTAATTTATAACATTTACTCCCATAAGTACATTAAGAATCCTCCCCCTTATGATTTTGCTGTATTTACTGCTGTCCACTTTTTGATTCTTCCTAACTATAAGTTTATCATATATACTTATTTTTTATTGATATCTTTTTTATGGAGATTTTACAAATGTTTTAAAAATGTATTTAAAAAGGTATTGTTATAAGATGAAGAACATTCTCCATTACTAATTCCAGTGTAAATACTGGAGTTGAACTTCATCTTTCCCCTTATTTCCTTACTCTGCTTCCCACAAAGGTGTCCCTATAGCTTTTGCGGTATGTTTAAGTCATGGAACGCATATAGATCAATGCGTTCCACGGCGACATGCCCGAAACCGGAAGTCTGTATCTCCGGCTATTAGAGCTCCAGCCGGAAACGGAAATGCCATGCGTTCCAGCATATGGAACGCATGCGTAGCGGCATGTGCAGAGTGCCGCGAATACAACAGAAGGGATGGCAGCCGGAACCGGAAATAGGGTGTGCGTTCCACGAGGTGGAACGCACGCCAAATCTCTGCATTTTTAGCCGTCTAAGCATTAAATTGTGCAATTTAAAGCTTTTTAAATAAAAGGGGACAATCAATATCACGGGCCAAGCCACCAGAATATAAAGGTTTATAATAATTTATGAAGGAAATGTTAATTTAATGGACATCCAGTCTGAGCCAATCACATCACACTACTGGGCATAAATTCTCCCAGTCCCCATTCCACCACACACCTTGAGAAAGGCTCCCAGAGAGCAGAAACGCGTTGGTGCTGTGGGACAGACTGCGATTGATCCAGTAAGAGGGGGAATACCCAGGACTACCACGGCTAGAGGAGGAACAGTACTGAGATCCCGGGAGGTATCTGTTTAACACCTCACAAGCGTTATAGGGTAACCTTTGGTGGGAACCCCACATATTCTGGTACGCATATTTGCCCCACCATAAGTTGGTGGAATTATTACTTTTATTTTTGTTCATGTTATTTACACTCCAAATAAAACTGTACTTCACTATATATTCCCTTACTTCTGTTTTTTTTGAGGGGAAAAAGGAGGAATTCTGTTCTTACTCTAAAAGGGAAGGATTTGAACATCTGAACATTGAACGTTCTCCACAAAATATATAATTATCCCATAATACCCCAGGGTGCGCATATCTGCATTTTGTACATTGTCTAAAAGTTCCCTTGGAAGTGGGGGTGACCACTTCAGCGGAGATTGCAGCACTGCTGTGTTGGAGCGCTGGTTTGAAAACGTTTCTAACAAAATACCTTCCTTTCACTCATTCTTACCAGCTGCACCATGCTGGGGTACAGGGATCAAAGAAGACTACTTTTGGATTCCGTATTTGAGACCAAAAGTGGAGATAGAGATAGAACAGATGTAGTAGTAGACACGAAAGAAATGGATATCATTATGAGGAAACTGGAGTATGTGCTAATCAGAGAGAGTAAAATATGGTGGGAAACCATAACTCTAGAGAAGTATATTGCAGAAAAACTCATCCCAAGAGGATTGAAAATAGAAAAAAGACCCTCGTCAGAGAACGAAAGTAAGGATTTCTATGACAAATGGAAGAACATTACAGAGAATTGTTCCATATCACTTATGGAACTCATAATACAAGAAAGGAAAAAAGATCTAAACCTAATAGAAAAACAAATTGAAAGTTTCACCACGGAATTAGGTGCATTCAGAGATCTGGAGGAATATGTGGAGAAGGAAAATAAAATGGAAAGTAGAATAATTAAAAGAGAAAAAGAATTAATAATGAGAAAAAAGAGGAAATATATAAGGGATAAGAAGGAAAGAGAAATAGAAAAAGATGAAGGAGACGATAGAAGAAGTGTTACAGTAGAGGAGGAGAGAGAAGAAACCCCCTGCCATTGTGACATCAGCCCAATACAGAGACCAAGGGAAAAGAGGAACGAAAGGAGGAATCATGAAAGGAAAAGTATGATAAGAACTTCACCCCGTTTAGAGGAGAAACATGAAGCAAGAGGAAGAGACGGGAGGAGATTTACACCATACCCTGACAGCAGAATCTATGGACGAAGGGGATTTACGGGTAGGAGAACCCAGAATTGGAGAAGGGTGGAAAACAACCAGAGAGGGGAAAGACAAAACTATGATAGGGATTATCTTGTGAAGGATGAATGGCATATCAATCGAAGAAACTATGAACCACAAACCAGAGACAACAGTAATAGGTTCAGAGCCTTCAACAATGAAGCTTTTTTAGGGCAGAATTGGAAGAGAAACAGAAGATATTAGTGTTCAGAAAAGAACGAAAGAAAAGGGGCAAAAGGGGTAAAGGACGAAAGAATGAACATGAATGTCCAGACAACGAGGAAAATAATGAAATAGGAAAAACCAAAATATTTAATCTAAGTAACCATGAATTGACGGTGGATGAAACAAAAATACTAGAGAAAGGCCTTAAGTTTGCCCCGGATAACAAACTCAATAAATTTGAAACCTATCTGGACATCCAAAAATTTGTTAGAAAGGTTTCGCTCAAAAAATATTTCTTGAATCAACCAGGCGAAACAACAACAGAGAGAAATCCCTTTAAACCAAAATCAACTTTCAACCCTACTTTTTCAAGAGGATGTTTCGTAGAAAGCTTTAATAAAGCAGTAACTATTGATCTGGATAATCTCCGCCCACATTGGAAGAGAGAACCGAACACCACGAAAAAAGAAAGGGAAGCAATTAAAGCACTACAAGATAACAAAGAAATTGTTATCAAACCCTCAGATAAAGGGGGGGGGGAATAGTGATCATGGACGCCAAAAAATATGAGGAAGAAATCAGCAGACAGATAGAAGACAAATCCACATACATGGTTTTAAGAGGAAATCCAAATGAAAGAATAGAACGTGAATTAAAAACGCTCCTCAACAAATACAAAAATGAAGGGATCATTCAGGAGAAAGAGGAACAGTATATGAACATCAAAAATCCCACTCTACCTGTCTTTTATGTACTGCCGAAGATTCATAAAAGTTTATCCGACCCCCCAGGAAGACCCATAGTAGCGGGAACAAATTCCGTTACTTCCAATCTTTCCCATTTTGTCGACCACCATCTTCAGCCTGAAGTACTAAAAATACGATCATACATCAAAGACACTATGGATATCCTACAGAAAGTAGAAAGCTTCAAATGGGAACCTAACTATATCATGGCTACTGCAGATGTAAGCAGTCTATACACGATTATAGACCATGAAAAAGGCATTGATGCTGTGACACATCATCTACAAAATAGTGATTTCGAAACAAACAAGATTCCCTCTATAGTGGAGAGTATTAGGTTTATTTTAAATAATAATTTCTTCTGGCATAATGGAAAATTTTATCTACAAAAAACGGGGACTGCTATGGGCACTCGTTTTGCCCCAGCATATGCCAATCTCTTCATGAGTCATTGGGAAAATCAGCACATATGGACAGAGAATAACCCCTTTTTATCCAACATCAAATTATGGTATCGCTTTATCGATGACATTATTTTTATTTGGGAAGGTGATGAAGAAGCCCTCAACTCCTTCTGCGAATCTCTTAACAGAAATGATTTTAACATCTCATTGGTGTTTAATATCAGCAAAGAGGAAGTCAACTTTTTGGACCTTACTCTGTATATTGAAAATATTTTTTTAAAAACGAAATCATATTTTAAACCAACAGACAGCAATTCGTATATTTCAGTTTTAAGCAACCATCACTCCAACTGGTTGAAGAACGTACCAAAAGGTCAAATTAGAAGACTAAGAAGGAACTGCACTGACATTACAGTCTTCAGAAACCAATCTGTCGACATGAAGAAAAAATTTGTTTCCAAAGGATATGAAGAGAATAAAGTGGATGAATACATTAAGGAAATACAAGAAGTGAATAGACAAGATCTTCTAAAACCTAAAGGAAAACTCCAGGAAGACACGTGCACTTTATCTTTTATAACATCTTTTAATAGCCAACATAAAGAAATGGAATCAATTGTAAAAAAACATTGGCATCTTTTAACCAGAGATCCGATTCTAGAGAAAATTTTACCACAAAACCCCAAATTCATATACAGAAGAGCACCCAATCTAAAACAGAAGCTAGTAAAGAGTGCAGTCGCACCTAAAAAATCTAGCAGAATAAAAACAAAAGGGTTCCATAGATGCGGCTTGTGCGTAATGTGTAAGAACCACACCAACCAACCCAGTAAGACGGAAGAATTTAGGTCCAACACCACTGGCAATGTATACAATATCTCTGAATTCATTACGTGCAACACCAGAAACTGTATTTACCTGATGGAGTGCAGTTGTAAACTACAGTATATTGGCCGGACGAGTAGACCCTTAAAGGAAAGATGGGCAGAACACACTCGGAACATAAAAAAGGGCTTCGAGAACCATTCAGTTTCAAATCATTTTAAGTCAGCCTATAATAAAAACTGTAATGCTTTGGAGAAAGTAGTAGGCATCAAAATGGTGCAGAATCACTGGAGAAATGGAAATTTGGAAGAAAGTCTCGCACAAACAGAAATGCGGTGGATCTACAATATGGGAACTTTAGCACCAAAGGGCCTGAATCTGGACTTTGAACTAAAATGGTTCTTATGATAATTTATTATAATGAATTGATTATCCGTTTTTATCTGCGATACCATAATGTACTGATTTTTATCGTTCATTTTTTATTTTTATTAATTTTTTTTTTTTTTTTTATCTGCGATACCATAATGTACTGATTTTTAGCATATATTTTAAACTGTATTTTATAAGTATCCGTAATTTATAACATTTACTCCCATAAGTACATTAAGAATCCTCCCCCTTATGATTTTGCTGTATTTACTGCTGTCCACTTTTTGATTCTTCCTAACTATAAGTTTATCATATATACTTATTTTTTATTGATATCTTTTTTATGGAGATTTTACAAATGTTTTAAAAATGTATTTAAAAAGGTATTGTTATAAGATGAAGAACATTCTCCATTACTAATTCCAGTGTAAATACTGGAGTTGAACTTCATCTTTCCCCTTATTTCCTTACTCTGCTTCCCACAAAGGTGTCCCTATAGCTTTTGCGGTATGTTTAAGTCGTGGAACGCATATAGATCAATGCGTTCCACGGCGACATGCCCGAAACCGGAAGTCTGTATCTCCGGCTATTAGAGCTCCAGCCGGAAACGGAAATGCCATGCGTTCCAGCATATGGAACGCATGCGTAGCGGCATGTGCAGAGTGCCGCGAATACAACAGAAGGGATGGCAGCCGGAACCGGAAATAGGGTGTGCGTTCCACGAGGTGGAACGCACACCAAATCTCGGCATTTTTAGCCGTCTAAGCATTAAATTGTGCAATTTAAAGCTTTTTAAATAAAGGGGGACAATCAATATCACGGGCCAAGCCACCAGAATATAAAGGTTTATAATAATTTATGAAGGAAATGTTAATTTAATGGACATCCAGTCTGAGCCAATCACATCACACTACTGGGCATAAATTCTCCCAGTCCCCATTCCACCACACACCTTGAGAAAGGCTCCCAGAGAGCAGAAACGCGTTGGTGCTGTGGGACAGACTGCGATTGATCCAGTAAGAGGGGGAATACCCAGGAATACCACGGCTAGAGGAGGAACAGTACTGAGATCCCGGGAGGTATCTGTTTAACACCTCACAAGCGTTATAGGGTAACCTTTGGTGGGAACCCCACATATTCTGGTACGCATATTTGCCCCACCATAAGTTGGTGGAATTATTACTTTTATTTTTGTTCATGTTATTTACACTCCAAATAAAACTGTACTTCACTATATATTCCCTTCTGTTTTTTTGAGGGAAAAAGGAGGAATTCTGTTCTTACTCTAAAAGGGAAGGATTTGAACATCTGAACATTGAACGTTCTCCACAAAATATATAATTATCCCATAATACCCCAGGGTGCGCATATCTGCATTTTGTACATTGTCTAAAAGTGCTAAGGGCATGTTTGCCCTCCAATATTGACCCTGTGAAATTCATTACTGACTGTAAATTAGATGCAGAAGTACCTCTCACTGATGAATAAAATCAGAAGAACGTAAAACAGATCAATCTGCAGTTAGGAGTATATTTCCCAACTGTTGTCAAGTGGAATAAAATCTTCTCCATTAGACAAAAAGAAGGTGAAACTGCCTCTGACTATTTCCATCGAGCACTGCAGGAAATGGCTAGATTTACTGGGATCGAAGACATTAAGGATAATGTGCACCATAGGGAGGTAGCGGTGTCCGTATTAATGGACGGGTTAAAGGAATTGTTGAGTACCAGGGTACAAACCACTCAACCAAGTTGGAGAGGTATCTCGGTGGCTGCGTTAAGAGAGTCTGCTATTGAGCATGATCGGAACATCATTAGGCACAGGGAGTCACAGGGGGATAAGCTGATGACAGTAAGTATCAAAGCCCTGACAACGAAGCCAAATCTGCCTAAACCCCAGACCCCTGTTGGTAAGTCGTATGTGATAACATGTTATAACTGTCAGAGAGAAGGACATTACGCACGAAACTGTAATTTTAAAGACCCACATAAGATATATCGACCCCCTAGACCAGAACATGACACTCAGTATGACGCACGTAATTGGGATCAGGGACCGCAGAGGAGAAGTTATGGACCGCATGCAGGGGAAACAAAGAGGTACCCACCAAGGAGAGACTGGCAGGTCTCTGAAAATTCTCAGTTACCCCCTTCACATATTGTAGCTGCCAGCGCGCTGCGGGGGGGGACACAACACACCATAGGGGTGGGGCCACACCTGTAGTCTGCAGCCAGTGAAATTAATTGCGAGCCTTGGAAGTTACCCTGAGGTCACAATTGATGTAGCTGGTAGATCACTACCTTTCCTTGTAGATACGGGGCGGCCAAGTCAGTGTTAAATTCAACGGTAGGTATGAAAACCACGGATAAAACAATTTAAGCAATGGGAGTAACAGGAGTAGTACAACACTACCCTTTAAGTAAACCAGCAGAGATTACTATAGGGCCTTTCCAGACCAAGCACTCCTTTTTGCTAGCTGCATCGGCTCCGACTAATCTATTTGGGAGAGATTTACTGTGTAAGATGGGGTGTGTCATATACTGTACTCCTGAAGGTGTTTTCTTAGATATACCCGAAAATCACGCTCAGGAAGTGCAGGATATGTTAGACTCCCCACAAAGGTTAATGTCACACACTGCTGTTATAGACAAGTGTCCATCCAAGGTAGAGGAAATGATCTCCCAGATACCGGAGTCCCTCTGGACCAAAGATGGACAAGACACTGGATTGATGGCAAATGTAGCTCCTGTAGTAGTTGAAGTAAAAGATGGTATTATAGCTCCAAAAATCCCACAGTATCCTCTGAAGCCAGAGGTGGAGTTAGGAGTGTACCCAATCATAGAGCGCTTGCTGCAACAGGGCATCCTAGTTAGGACGTCCAGCACTGCCAATAGTCCTATCTTCCCTGTGAAAAAGAGTGGGGGGAGGGGTTACAGGCTAGTGCAGGATCTAAGGGGGATAAACAAAATAGTTGAGAGCCAATTCCCCATAGTGCCAAATCCAGCTGTCATCCTTATGCAAATCCCTCCTACTGCAAAATTTTTCACTGTTATTGACCTCTGCTCCTCCTTCTTCTCGGTCCCTCTGCACCCTGACAGCCAATACTTGTTTGCATTTACATACAGAGGAGTACAGTACACCTGGACTCGTTTACCACAAGGTTTCATTGACAGCCCAAGTATTTTCTCACAGGCTTTGCATGACTGTTTACAATCCTTTCAACCTGAGAGCGGATCAGTATTAATACAGTATGTAGATGACTTACTGCTGTGTTCTGATTCACTCGAATCATCCTTGAGAGACACGAAACAACTTCTGTTTCACCTTTCTGATACGGGACACAAGGTTTCAAAGGACAAGTTGCAGTTATGCCAGACCAAGGTAAAATATTTGGGACATTGCTTAACACAAGGACTGAGACACCTCACCGCTGATAGGATACAGGCGATTCGCGACATGACTCTGCCACAAACCCAGCAACAGATCCGCACTTTACTAGGAATGTGTGGGTATTGCCGAAACTGGATCCCAGGGTTTTCCATACTAGCCTTACCTTTGCAAGAGATGGTCTCGTCAAACAAACCAGATCGGATTTCGCACACAGATGAGTCCAAACTGGCATTTGAGAGACTCAAACAGTGCCTATCACAGGCACCAGCATTAGGTATGCCAGATTATGGGAAACCCTTTGAATTGTACGGTACGGAGAGTGCTTGGTGTGCGGCAGGTGTTTTAACCCAGAGACATGGTGATGCCAGCAGGCCGGTAGCTTACTACAGTGCACAATTGGACACCGTAGCACGGTCTCTCCCCACATGCTTGCGGAGTGTTGCAGCGATAGCATTGCTAGTGAGTAAAAGCGAAGATGTAGTGTTAGGACACAACCTGACCATCCATACACCTCATGCAGTGTCAGCCTTACTGAATTCTGCCCAAACCAGACACGTCTCATCAGCACGGTTTACAAGGTGAGAATTAGCACTAATGGCCCCTGTAAACATCACCATAAGGAGATGCAGCACACTAAATCCTGCAACGTATCTCCCAGGTGTGCCTGGACAGGCACAAAGGGTGGGGGATGAGAGTGATGGTGAAGGAGGATTTAGTATAGACACTGACACACATGATTGTATGGAATATTTGAACCAAACTTTCACTGCAAGGCCCGACATTAGTGACAACCCACTGCAAGGCGTAGATTTTACTTTTTACACTGACGGTAGTTGCCACAGACAGACGGACTCGGGAGACTTGTGTACTGCATACGCAGTCGTAGATGACAAAGGTACCATAGAGGCGGAACCCCTGGGCCCACCTCACTCAGCACAAGTTGCTGAGTTGGTCGCCCTAACCAGAGCGTGTGAATTGGCTAAGGGTAAGTCAGCCAATATCTACACGGATTCTAGGTATGCCTTTGGAGTAGTACATGATTTCGGGGCCCTATGGCGCCTCAGAAATTTCATGACGGCAGCTGGCACACCCGTGGCGCATGCGACCCACATCAAAAGACTTCTAGCAGCGATACAGGAACCTGACAGAGTGGCTGTTATCAAGTGTAAAGCCCACACGTACAGCCAAGACCCAGTGTCACTTGGTAACAGCCGGGCAGACGAAGCTGCTAAATCAGCAGCCAGCACCCCCATACAGACAGACATCACACAACTGATGGTATTCAATACCGTCAACACACAAAAATTGAGTGAAATGCAAAATTTGTGTTCCCCACAGGAAAAGGTAGTCTGGAGGTCAAAAGGATATGGCCAGGAGTCCTCAGGACTCTGGACAGATGGACAGGGTAAGCCAGTGGCTCCCAGAGCATACCTTCCAAGTTTAGCTGAGGCGGCACATGGTCTGACTCATCTGGGCAAATAGGGTATGTGCAAGTTGGTAAGAGCCTACTAGTGCGCGCCAGGATTCTCTTCTCATGCGGGTTAAAGAGCAATGACATGCCTTACCTGCTTGAGGAAGAATATTGGAAAGTCAATACCAACAGAACCATCCCATATCCCGCCAACAGACGGCCCTTTTCAGGTAATACAGATTGATTTCATACAATTACCACCCTGTAGAAATTTAAAGTATGTGTTGGTTTGTATCGATGTGTTTTCAAATTGGGTAGAAGCGTTCCCCGCTGCCACAAATACTGCTGTGTTTACTACAAAGAAAATTGTGCAGGAATTTGTGTGCAGATTGGTATCCCTAGGATAATTGAAAGTGACAGGGGTACCCATTTTACAGGTGAAGTCTTTCAGGTAATGTGCAAATTAATGGGAATTAATAGTAAGCTGCATACTCCGTACCGCCCACAGGTGAGTGCAAAAGTGGAAAGAGTAAACAGCACTATTAAGAACAAGCTGAGCAAAGTGATGACTGAAACTGGATTGTTGTGGCCAGAAGCTTTGCCACTTGTATTGTACAGCATCAGAACCACTCCCAGGTCCCCTCTTAACCTATCACCCTTTGAGATTCTTTTTGGTCGACAACCCCATGTAATGATTGACCCCCCAGGATGATTTGAAATGCAATAATGAAGTGACTGTAAAGTATTTGGTTAAGATGAGCAAGCAGTTGAGGAATCAAAACAGCAATCTAAAGCTGGTGATTCCTGATCTGCCAGACAGTAATTGTCATGACATTGAACCTGGGGATTATGTAATGATTCGAAATTTTCTACGCTCAGGTTGCCTTACTGACCGGTGGGAAGGACCGTACCAAGTCTTACTAACCAGCACGACAGCATTGAAGGTTGCCGAAAGAGACACTTGGGTCCATTCGTCCCACTGTAAGAAGGTCGCTAACCCAGAGAAAGCCCGTGACAAAGAGCAGAGTGTAGAGGAAACCATATCACTGGAGTGCCTGTTCCGGGAAGGTTGAGAGGCAGGACTGTTGTCACGGCACCTGAGCACAGAGAACTACAAGATCAGAGGCGGTTGTCGCACCAGTTTTCTTTCCCTTCTATTATTTTCTTTACCTCCCATTACCACTCTTTCTTTCTCCTCCTGCAAGATGGACTTACCCCAAGAGACTGCGTTCCGGGTTTTCCTGTTGACCCTGTTGTTGACCAGAGCAGTCTATTTCGGTGAGAGTACCAGAGAGGTCGAGAAAGGATCTGGAATGGGTTCTGATGACAAGGACGGATTAGTAGAATTCCAAGAGCAACACATTCACCGAGCAAAGGCGAGTATCAGAAAACGATCTAGTAGTCATGACACTAGGAGACATTGTGAAGGGTTATTGGCTGAAGAAAATTGTATCTGTAGAAATTGTGAAAACATAGTTGAGGACGGGTGCATCCAGAGATGTCAGTCCAGCCTTAATATCAACATGGACCATCATCCATTGAGTGACTATCACTCATTAGTGGGTAAGGTTTTAAACCAAACAGAATGTTGGGTGTGCTCACAAGTACCTCAAGGTCAGAGCAAGTCAGGATTAGTACCGTACCCTTTAACACTAGATGAGGTACTTGAATTAAGGGGTGGGAGACCGGTGGACAAGAAATTTAATATTTCTAGGCCTCCTAGTTTGAAGCTCCACCAATATCATGTGGATAGGTCCTTAATATGTTTCAACATTTCCAATCCCCGAAAGCCGGGAAATTGGGAAGTGACAGGGAATAACCAAACCATGGCATTTTCACACAGAGCCGATAAAATGCCCGTAGACCCTGAACTTATACGCCAAATAGCCGACGGTGGGAGATATTTTCGGTACAGGTATACTCTAGGAAGTAGGACTATGCGGGTTGGAGAAGTATCTCCAGGGTACTGTGCGCATATCATACAGCCTGATACGTGTACTGAACAAATGAGAGAGTTAGGGATAGGATTTTTCACCTGGAAGGTTTGCAATATGGTGATGTCATATTCTGTCCCATATGTTCTCCTCGATGATGCATATTTCATATGTGGGAGGAAGTTGTATAAGTGGCTGGCCCCAAACTCAGAGGGATTGTGTTACATTGGAAGAGTGTTGCCAGAAGTAATGACCATTACCCATAATAAGATGAAAGACGTTCACCGCAATGCTCAAGCTCCTTACACTCACACTCACTACGAACACATTGTTAAGAGACACCTTATAGATAGGACAGAGCACGCAGCCTCTGATTTGATCCACGAATCCACCGGGATTCAATTCCTACTCGCGTTAGATATCACCCATACCGCCAGAGGAATTATAAATTTCAGGTATATTCATGCGCTAGCGAACCTGATAGACAATATCACCGAGATGTATGATGACACCTTCAGATATACTGGGAGGGAATTGCAAGCTTACAAAACGGAACTGATCCAGCACAGGATGGTTCTCAATTATATCACAGCGGTGACAGGTGGGTATTGTGTCACCCTAGCAACTCAGTATGGTGTGAAGTGCTGTACGTATATTACAAACAGCACTGATGACCCAACCGAGGTCATAGATCAAAAGATGGACGATATCTTGCAATTGAAGTGGGAGTTCCGAAGGAGACACAACCTTACCCTTACTGCTGTGAGTAATGAACTGACCGGCTGGGTTTCATGGTTGAACCCACGCAATTGGTTCTCAGGTTTAGGAGAATGGGCTCAAAATGTTATTGTGAATGTAGGAAAGTTTCTCCTTTGAATCCTGGAAGTTGTCATAATGATTGGTTTGATATTTAGATGTGTTCGGATTTTAATGCGGTGCAAGCGCAGTACCAAAGTGATGCGTTTGAGGAGCGAGGGCATTGTTACAACAACTGGTTTAATTTATGACCCATCAATTGAGACAATGCTGTGAGAAGACGTGATTCCACGGTCCGATTCTTTCACCCGTTTCTCCTTTGTTTTTCTCCAAGGCAAAAGACATCCATTCGGAAGAAGACTAAAGACTTTGATGGACATTTCTACAGACTTTGATAGACACTTTAAAGACTTTTTATGGACACTTGAAAGACTTTAATTACCACCCACAGCAAGGATACAGCCATCCGGACAAGACTTCAACCGACACCCAAAGATGATTGCACACACATTATTATGTGAATGTATTTGTGACACATGTCTTATCTTCATCTCTACAACCTTCAGGTAGTGACACACATAGTCGACAGGTGATATAGGTACATATATTAGCACTCACATGTTTCTCCCCCCTCCATGTATCATCAACTAAATGTGCACCCCATTTGTTGGAACAAGAAGCCGAAAAGAGCTCGGTAGTGTTTGTTGGCCCACTTACAGACCCTTAATACGGGATAAGAAGGATTTAATGTATACTTCGCAATACCTCGAAGCTTATCTAGAACATGTACGGCACGATGATACATGCCCCTCAGACATGAAGTTCATACATACATGCTTTTACTATCCCACTAGGTCATACATTTCCCACCTACTCCTCTCCTCCCACTACCCAATCATTTTTAGGTATTGTATTGTTTTCCTTTTATTCTAACCATCTGGAAAGATTGTAGTGTATATTTTTCTGTTTGGATAGTGGCAGTTATTGTTGACTGCCAAAGGGTGGACTGTCAAAGTCGAAAAATATTGTTATACATATCCCTTGTACTAACCCCTCATGCAAGTGCACGCTGATCATGCACCCGGTCCCCCGTGCGTACACATATCCGCAAGTTGCGTAAGAGACGCTCCGGCAACTCGTGCGCATGATATGTGTATTTATGGCGGAGTTTGTGAGCGTGTAGCGTGCGACTCAAACATAGCATATTTAACCCAAATAGTGCATTTTGTAGATATAGTTCCCTTAGATCATGTCAGCGAGTAATGTTAGTTTAAACAGTTCCTGGACAGAGAGATTCATCTTTGCATGATAGGAAGGGTCAGACAAAGGTTGGAAGGTGATGTCTAGTATCCAGCTGTAGGGTATTTTAAGGGTAACATTCCGGTGTTAGTGAGGAAAGGATCGCTTGCTCCTGCGTATAGTTATGTACAAAAGTAGATTATGAACATTAACTGTATTTGCTGTAAATTACACATGCGGCGGGAATCCAGAGGATACCTCCCACCAGAGCAGTTGGGAAAAGACATCGCCTACCTGTTCAAATCCACCTATGACCTTTGCTGTAATGTAGAGACACATCCCTGTGTCCAATGAACAATGAGATTACAGTGACCATTGTATTGTGAATGTATGTTGTGTATAAAAAGACCACTGTTGCCTGGCCGGACACAAGACTCTGAAGGCTTTCTCCCTGATAGCTGAGGACTGGTCCAGGACGCGCTTGCGAACGATTCCCCACGTATGTATATTCTCTGTAGCCATTATTCTCTATTATTCTGTTTAGATTTCCTTGTTAGCCTGTAGTGTATAACTTGTATCTGTTTACCCCTTTTCTCTGAATAATCCGCTTCGGTGTTAGAGCCCAGTGGTTTACCACAAACCGGTGTTGTGTTTTCACTTTCCTGCAAAGGGCTTTCTTAGCGTCTTAATCGCTATAAGGTGTATAAGCATGGTTAAGGTTTTAAGGTATCACATCGTTGCAGTACTAGGCTGCTAAGGTTTAAAGTATAAGCACATCCTTACACTGTTTCATTACTTAAGGTTTACTGTATATCACTCTGTGTGCGTCCGCGCCGCGTGTACATTGTACCCACGGCACGGCGTCTGATACGCTAATAGCGTATCAATACGGTACTCAGTACGACAATAGCGTGCTTAGTACGAAGCGTGAATCCATGTGCGTACGTGCCGCTCGTGCGTCGCGCCCATGGCACAGCGTCTGATGCGCTAAGTGCGTATCCATACGGTACTCAGTACGCAAATAGCGTACTTAGTACGTAGTGTGTGTAATAAGTCTAGCGGCCATAGCGGCTCCATGGTAATAGCGAGTCTAGCGGTATAGCTTTATGTTTTAAGTTAATATTTGACATTATCACTAGGGAGGTTGGGCCGTTCCCCACCCTAAGTCCCACGAAGCAGGCAGTCTGGTGCCAGCCAGCCCTGCCTAAAAACAATAAAAAGGAAAATAAATGCAGAAAACCCTTCAGGAGCTTCCCAAGCGTGACCGGCTCCTCCGGCACATTTTCTAAACTGAGTCTGGTAGGAGGGGCATAGAGGGAGGAGCCAGCCCACACTATCAATTTCTTAAAGTGCCCTTGGCTCCTAGTGGACCCGTCTATACCCCATGGTACTAATGTGGACCCCAGTATCCTCTAGGATGTAAGAGAAATAATTATATACATATGCTGTGTATGCACTGCTGTCAGATGATGGATGGCAGATTTGCTGTACTGTAGACAAAACACAGAGATGGAATAACAGAATGAATTGGAACAATGTAGTATGTGAGTGGTATGGGTGCCAGCGGGCTGTCTGTCATGTGGGGGGCAAGGCCACATGTCAAAAAACAAAACATGTCTCCCAGGCACACAGGCCCACCAGGAATCTTCCCTGTGTGTCCTATGTCCAATCTGCGACTGGCGGCTCCATAAGCTGGCACTGACCCGTGTGTGTGTGTGTGTGTGTGTGTGTGTGTGTGTGTGTGTGTGTGTGTGTGTGTGTGTGTGTGTTGTGATTGCACATGGCTCCCATTCAGAAACCACCTCTGGCAGCATGCTGCACTTAGTTATTCAATTTCCACCTGCAATTGCAGGATACAACTGTGAGCAGCATTAGGCACACCCATAGGTGGAGCTAGACATGGCCGGACTGGTCATCTGGCACTCCTGGCACATGCCAGAAGAGCAGATGGGCAGGTGGGCCGAACCGGTTATTCAGAGAGCCGGGAAGGCCGCGCGCATCGCAGTCTCCAGCAATCTGGTTCCATGGTCTCCATGGAAATGAGGGCGTCCTGCGAGTCCACGCCCCCGGACTCGCGGCGCGCCCCCCAGCAACCGTCGCCATGGTAATGGGGGCGTGCCACGAGTCCATGACCCATGACTCGCGGCACGCCCGCCACCATTGTGCGGTGCGCCCCCTGTGACGTATGCGTGCCCTCCCATGATGCGCGCACGTTCACAAATGCCAGGGCTGCATTAAGGCCCCAGTCCGTCGCTGGAGCTAGATACACCCATTAGGTGGAGCATGACACCCCTCCTCAGCAGTGCGGGTCGATTCGCATGACACATTCTTATACCAACTAGACTCTCCATGAAACTACTTTTCAAAAGTAGGCAAATATGATTCAGAGGTGGACGCATTGTCCATGTCTGCGGATCTGAGAGTTTATTTGTACTGTGCACGTATAAAATGTGATCACAGACAGCAGTTGCAGTGAGGATTTGGATGCAGAGTTATTGTTATTTAGTGAGCGTTTGGGAGAGGTAACGGGTGGCAAATCAAACTCAGGCGTGCGGCGATCATTTCAGAGGCGTGTGTCAGCCTGCGTCTGTTTATGCATAGTGGCGAATTTCCCATTAGGCACCTGCCTATGGGCGGCACTTGTTTGGGATAGCACTCGGATGCATGTGTTGGCACTATCAGCCCAAAAAGTACCAGTAACTAATATGATCACTGTACTGTACCATAAGCTATCTTGAATGGAGTGTAAACAGGTGGGACATGCACATACTGCCCCTGTAAGCTGTAGTACAGTACTTAGTAAATATGTATACATAATTAAAATGGGAAAGAAAAAAAAACTATCCTAGTTAATGGCTATTTTTTTATTATTCTATTAAATTGGCTATCCTAAAATGAGGGCTTATAACCAATCAATAAAAATAATAAAATTAGGCAGGCGGGGGGCGCCCATTACTGTTGTGCCTTAAATCCGCTCCTGTCTATGCAGTTACACAATTTATGTGCACCTTCATACATAAGGTAGATTAGCGATGCTGCCAATGGGTGTCTCTGTACAGTTCCCTGCGACAGTAGCACATTTTTGCAGATCCGCTGTGTACCGAGACGCAGTCGTGTCAGGATTTACATGCACCTCTGAAACAGGCTCATACTACTGTACTTAGGGATCTATTCATGAAGCAGTTAAAAATGTGGAGAAGTGAGCCAGTGGAGAAGTTGCCCATGGCAACCAATCAGCATTGAAGTAACATTTATAATTTGCTTACTATAAAATTATACAGAGTAGCTGATTGGTTGCCATGGGCAACTTCTCCACTGGCTCACTTCCCCACTCTTTCCACTGCTTCGTGAATAGACCCCATAGTGTGGCCAGCTGGAAACCTTGGCCATGATTCCTGTTGTACTACTGTCAGTGGTGCACGCGGGGGGGTTTCCAAGTACCCCCCTGATGAGCTGAATCTTCTCTTCTTGAGACATAGACGCAGCTGTCTCAGTTAAATGCCGCGATCGCGGAGCTGCTGCACTGCTGCAGCAACAGAGAGCTACCATAGCTCCCTACTATAGAATGTCCGGAGGGGTGGATGAGGGAGCTGCTGGCTGCGAATGCTTAGCCACAGCAGCTCCCTCTGTCCTCACACTGCTGCCTGTCTGCTCCCAGCCCCTGGTGAAATGGTATGCATATAACTGTGTGTATGTTTGTATTTGTAGTAATTTATGTATGTGTTTGTGTGTATGTGCTTTTGTATGTATGTATGTATGTAGGTATGCATGTGTGTTTCTGCAGCAGCTTACATTGGTTTCCACAGGGAAACAGGGGTAGAGTGGATCTTGATCTAGAGGCACCAACAGGCTAAAGCTTTAGGCTGTCCCAGGATGCATTGGGGCCTCCTCTATGACCCGCCTCCGGCACTGTGAGCTCAGTTTCAGTTGGTGTCTGCAGCAGCATGTCACTTAACAGGTGGGCTGCACTGGGCAGCCCTGAAAAAGCTTTTACTGCAGAAAGTTTCTTCAAAACTGGGCTGTCAGTGCTGTATGTCTGTGTGACATTCAGCGCCGTGGCTCCATCACCTCCCAAGCGGTGTCGCATACTCCTGCAGCATGTTCCCGGTTACTTGCGGCGGACACGCTTTAGCTTTAGGCACATGGTCACAGACGCTCTCCTGGTTCGCGTGGCTGCTACGGGGAGGAGGTAAGAGGGTCCCCCAGGCGAGACCCGCCATTAAATCGCGTTCCGTCTGTGACCTAGGGAGATGGGTAGCGGCGCTGGCATGAACACTGTCACCGAGCAGGGACCCCACTAGACCACCAGGGCAATAGAGCACAGGTCGGGTGTACTAACGCCCCATTTAATAAGGCTTGCTAGTACCTGGGGTGAAAGTTCAACATAGGCGTGACAGCGCTTGACCTGTAGCCTCTCCACAGCCCAGGGCGACTTCTACTGCAGATTATCACGACCTGGAGCTGCCTCACACTCTCCCTCAATCCCTGACTGAGACACTGGGCTCCATTTTCTTGCATAGTTGCGGCTGGTCTCTGGGACTGCAGGGCAAGGTCTCCCCTTTAAGTAAAGCTGCCTGTATACAGCGCTGTGTCTTAACAAACACTTGAATATTCATCATGTCTTTATACAGACAGCGTTATTTAAGAAAAAGTGTACCTATGACAGGATATATTGTACGAGTATTCAGATATATACCTCCGGTCTAGGACTGTGCTGTGAGATATATATATATATATATATATATAGGAAAGCAGAGCCAGCACCTCCTATTTGCTGCAAAAATCGTGTTTTTACTGTTTAAAACATCCAAGTTTCCATAGCATCATAATGTGCACAAAAATCCATGCAAAAAGGAATACATAGCAGAGGATCACAGAAATAGTTGTATACTCATCATGCCAGGGTGGTCATAAATGCATAGAGACATCCTCCTGCTAACAAAGTGGCAGTGAACCCGACAGCTGTTACGGCGCCTCCATTGCGCCTTTGTCAAGGATTAACCTGCCAAACATGCAGCAGCCGGCTATATACCCACCACAATCACCAAATTGAGCCCACCTGTAGTGTAACAGCAGTGCTAAATCATTACAATCTAAAGCAAACAGCATTGCCCATTAGTCTGTCTCACTAACTTGCACAGGAACAGGTAGTGACGTAACGGAACCCGTTGCTAAGCAACAGGGATCGAGACCATCTGGATTACCTTCAGAGCAGGACCCATAGTAACAACAGCACACTATCACGTCCCCTAAATACATAGAGACAAACATAAACTTAAACGCTCCACCAGATTCTCCCACACCCGCGCTTCCGAAACCGGAAGTGACACGACGGAATCGGTAGTCATGGTAACGTATGCAGGAAATGCCATTCAAAAACTACAATTTGGAATTGGTGATTGAACTGGCCATACAGCCGGCCAGTGTAGACAATATAGTCACAAAAAAATAATACAAAAAAATATAAATAGAATAAAAATAATAATCGGAGCCACATACACTACAAAAATAAATCCTACACAAATCAACCAGATCAACAATACAATATGTTGATATAGTAGTTATAAGCAAGGGGAACTACAAGTAACATGACAGACTATGTTTGTCTCTATGTATTTAGGGGACGTGATAGTGTGCTGTTGTTACTATGGGTCCTGCTCTGAAGGTAATCCAGATGGTCTCGATCCCTATTACTTAGCAATGGGTTCCGTTACGTCACTTCCTGTTCCTGTGCAAGTTAGTGAGACAGGCTAATGGGCAATGCTGTTTGCTTTAGATTGTAATGATTTAGCACTGCTGTTACACTACAAGTGGGCTCAATTTGGTGATTGTGGTGGGTATATAGCCGGCTGCTGTATGTTTGGCAGGTTAATCCTTGACAAAGGCGCAATGGAGGCGCCGAAACAGCTGTCGGGTTCACTGCCACTTTGTTAGCAGGAGGATGTCTCTATGCATTTATGACCACCCTGGCATGATGAGTATACAACTATTTCTGTGATCCTCTGCTATGTATTCCTTTTTGCATGGATTTTTTTGCAAATTATGATGCTATGGAAACTTGGATGTTTTAAACAGTAAAAACACGACTTTTGCAGCAAATAGGAGGTGCTGGCTCTGTTTTCCTTTATGAATACCACTATTTGTGCCTTGCACTCCTCCCTATGAACTTTTATGTGTGCGGCTGGTTCTTTTAGCATATATATATATATATATATATATATACATATACATACACAGTGTCGGACTGGGGTATGAAGGGCCAACCGGGGGAATGCTGTTGTAGGGGCACATGCTTAAGGGTGTAGCCAGGCTCCACTGGGGCATGGCCAGCCACCACAGAAGTTTGGCTAACCATTACAGAGTACATGTTCGTTCCCCTTGGTAAATATATAATAATCCATATTCTTGTGAAGTATACTGTAACATATGTATAATGCATAATTCAAGTGCACTAGGATAGAGTTTGGAACCTAAAGGAGGAGGAAGGCCCACAGGCAGTGGGGCCCACCGGTGGTTTCCCCTGTTCCCGTGTGGGCCAGTCCGACCATGTACATACATACATACATACATACATATACACACACACACACACACACGTGAATCCCAGCATGCGGCGGCACTCAAAGACTGGTATCGGCAGGTAAGATGCAAAGCAAGTGTGTTTATTCCATCACTCTATCCCAACGTTTCGGGTCCGTGGCATCCCTTTTTCAAGGTGATACAAACAACAAGTGAAAAAGACATACCTTTATACATTAGAAGACCTGCGAACGGCACGAACGCCAGGTAACGGAGGTGGGAATCACTTCCGTCCCGGTTATCACATGTAGTGCAGTGACGTCATGGTGCCCCGAGGTCATGGTAGCAGCGGCTTCCTGGTAACCGGGACTGACGCTGCGGTCATAGCAACCAGCGCTTCCTGGCAGCAGGACTCCATGGAAACCAGATCGTGGGGCTGTACAAAAAAGTTACACATAATATAGTGGGAAAAAACTGTTTACAGACATAAATAGGAAACCACAAGGTAAACTGTGTACAAGTTATTAAAAATGCACTAGAAATACATTGTGAGAGAGCTGTTGGAAGTCTATGGAAAGATACTGTGGCACAGGGCAACAAAATACTCACTATGTGGTATTAAGCAATGATCTATGACAAGGTAACTTGTTACCTATCTAAATAAGTTAACAAACCAAAAACTCACTCATGTGTCCTTGTCACATAGTTCCCCGCACTACACACACTGGCCAACAGCACACATCACCCAAAAAATTGCTTTCTTAAAGGCACTGAAATTTGTTAATTATATGCATTAATGCTAAAATCAATGATACGGTCCCCCCATCGGTTACAGGCAACATGTTCAAACCAACAGCTGATACTTATTGAAAAAGCTCCAGTGAAATTGATCATTTAAGCCCCTAGGTCTGATAGTATCTATAGTATATATCCACCTTGCCTCCATGTGCAAAAGTTGACCCCCACAATCACCGCCCCTCAAAGACTTCGGGACATGATCGATAATTTGGAGATTTAAATTATTCAAAGAGTGCTTTAACTCAGCATAGTGCCTAGCCACAGGTTGATCAGATAATTTGCCCGTCAAAGCAGATTTGACTGCTGATCTATGCATTGCCTGTCTTTCCCTGGCACTACGTATTGTTTTGCCCATGTATTGCAATTTACAAGGGTAGGTGATTAGATATACGATGTATATTGTGGTACAGGAAATAATGTGTCTTATTTTAAATGTTTTACCTGTAACACTGGATGTAAATGAGGACCCTGTCTGCAAATTATTACATGTTTTGCACCCAAGGCACCTATAACAACGTCATCAAAACCTGTGACATCTGTATGCACTATGTGGTCCTTAATACTCCTGCCTTTGGTAAAACAGGTTAGGGGCCATTTATTTTTAAACGTCTGTAGACTTCTATCTGTGGACACTATGGGCCATAGGGTCTTAAGTGCTCTAGGCACTACTGGACTGGAGTATTGTATTTTGTGACACATGGAAGAATTTGCTCCCCCGTTTTGGTATTATGCCTCAGGAGATCAGACCTAGGAATGGCCATTACTTCCTGCTTGCATTTAAGTAGTTCATTGCGGTCATAACCGCGTGCTATAAAGCGATCCACCACTAAAGAAAGCGCTTCATCAAGTTTGTCATAGTCACTGGTGATTCTTGCTGCCCTTATTAACTGCTATCTAGGGAGTCCTTTCTATAGCACCCTCTGGTGATGACTATTAGAACGCAGTAAGGTATTCTTATCGGTGGGTTTGTAGTAAACGTCCGATCCTATTACTACTCAAAGTCACTCTGACGTCCAAATAAGTTCAAATAATTTATAGACTTGCTATCACTGCACTGTGATCCTGATAATAATAATAGTAATAATAATAATTTTTTTTATGTAGCACCCTTTCTCCAATAGGACTCAAGGCGCTTAACAGATACATAGCATAATATAGTACAGAAAATAATGAAGTACAGAAAAGCTTTTCATAAAATACAGAAGCATGTAGATACTAAAGGGACATTATGGAAATGCTTGAGTAAACAGGAAAGTTTTGAGTCTACTTTTGAAGGATTCTATAGTTGGGGCTTCTTGCACTGTGCAGGAAAGTGAGTTCCATAGAGTCGGAGCCACATGACTAAAAGCTCAACCCCCAGATGAATTATGGGAGATTCTAGGTACTGCTAAAAGTCCTTCATCTACAGATCGCAGTAATCGAGTGGGGCAGCATGGGGTCAGAAGCTGCTTCAGGTACCTTAGGCCCTGGTCATGTAGTGCTTTGAAACTCAGTAAGCCAATCTTGAAGATGATTCGCCATCTTACAGGCAGCCAGTGAAGGGAGTAGAGTATGGGTGTTATGTGGCTAGAAAGGGGCTGGTTGGTTAACAGCCTGGCAGCTGTGTTTTGCACCAGCTGTAAGCGGTGCAATTCTTTTTCTGGGAGACCAAGGTAGAGGGCATTGCAGTAGTCTAATCGAGATGATACAAATGCATGGATGACTTTTGGAAGATCATCTGAGGGAATTAAGTGCTTGATTCTGGCTATGTTCCTCATGTGACAGAATGAGGATTTGATTGTGGCTGATATCTGATGTTTAAGTGTCAAGCCACCATCCAGGACAATGCCAAGATTCCACACACGATCAGTGGTTTGTAATTCTGAATTCCCGAGTGTAAGTCCAGTTGGTTGGCTATGCTGCAGTCTTGTCCTTTGATGTTGTGGTCCTATTATAAGGACCTCTGTTTTATCCAGGTTCAGTCGCAGCCAACTGGCACTCATCCACTCCTGGAGTTCAGCTAGACAGCCATTTAGGGTTGCTATTGGGTTATCAGTGTCCGGAGCAAAGGACAAGTACAGTTGTGTATCATCTGCATAGCAGTGGTAGACCAGCCCATGGCGCCTGATTATTTCACCCAGCGGGAGCATGTATACTGCAAAAAGCATGGCGGATAGTATAGAGCCTTGTGGGACACCACATGGCAATGGCACTGATGGTGATGAGTATACTCCAGATGATACTCTCTGTGACCTGCCTGTGAGAAATGATTTGAAGCAGCTTAGGACTGTGCCCTCCAGTCCACAAAAATGTATCAGTTGCTCAATCAGAAGCCCATGGTCCACAGTATCAAATGCTGCAGAGAGATCGAGAAGGATTAATATTGAACAGTGAATAATTGACTAACTGATTTAGTCAATTATTCCAGGACAGAGCAGGCTTGTGGAAAGGTGTTAGGATCCAATTCCTATTGTGTAGGTGTGAAAAGTCTCAGTGTGAGAAGCCTTTGAAGTAGATTTCTTGTGGGGGTAGTGATATCATTTGTCCTGGGGAATGGCTGAGATCCTGCAATTTGAAATGAACAGTGACCGTTCAGCCATTCAGAGCTTGAATATGCTGATATTAGTTGAAAAATGCAAGAAGTCAGAGTTATTTATAGGTAGATGATGTCTAAGTGAGGGGCTGGATGGAGCCAAATATAGGTTGTAGTCCACAGTACCTTGTCATGGGATGTCCAATGCAGAGTACAGTAGATTACAAACTGAAGGACTTCTCAGTGGAGAGTTGCAGAGGATTCAATCAAGTGTGTATCTCAGCGCAGGAATGCAATCCGTTGGTTATGATGAGATGTCCGCGTAGAGTAGTGCAAGTTAAAGGTAAGTCCTTGGATATTTATGATTCATAGGTCAGTTGTGGAGAATTTAAGCTGTTTTATGGAGACGATCAGGAGCATGCAAAAGGTGAAGCAGCCATTTTGGGTGCCAGCAGCATGTTTTCTTTGTGAATCCCTGTTGTTAATCCTGGCAACTAATAGCTCAAACTTTTCCTGACCTCCAGTCCAAAGAATAAAAATGTTGTCGATATACTTCGAATAGTGCATGATATATTGACTATATCCCAAAGCATCAAAAAACACTTCTCGTTCCTCTTGCAACATGAATACATTGGCGAAGGAAGGGGCGATATTGCTCCCCATCGCACAACCGCTTGTCTAACAGAAGAACTTGCCGTCAAACAAAAAATATTTTCTGATAACTTAAGAAACAAGTCCACATCAATCGAAATCACATTTTCATTAATTAGAAAAGTTCTCATAGCAGCTAGACCTTGTGCATGCGGTAAGCTTGTATACAAGCTACAGATGTCTATAGTGCAAATTAATGCACGTTAATCATTCAGTGCATTCAAACGTGTCAAAAAAGAGGTGATGTCCTTTATAAAATTAGGTTGCTTTAAGATAAGAGGCTGAAGAATATTATCTAGAAAAATCAAAATGTGCTGGTAAAGTGACTGATGTGCAGAAATTATAGGCCTGCCAGGTGGCTTAATTAGACCTTTGCGAATTTTTCTGCAATGTAAAAAAGACTGGTACCTTCGGAAATTCCTGTTCGTCAGATATATATATATATATATATATATATATATCTGTACATATACTAGTCACTACTGTCGCCGGGCAACTACGCTGACAATGGAAAAAGCGTCCGCAGCCGCGATCACAAGAAGATTGACTGCAGGAAGGCGTTCTGGGGCGTCAACAGACCATTGGAGACCGTTTTCGGGGAGTAGTAAGAAAAACGCAGTCATGTCCAGGCGAACGGAGGAGCGGATGGCTGAGGTCAAAGCCGAGCCCATCATCGTTGGATCCGTCGCCCAGGGTAAGTATGTCCAGGGCTGGTCTTGTTTCGCAGGAAACTTTTTTAGCGTAGCAGGGCTGCACAAGCGATCGCAGCCCTGCTATGCTAAAATACACTCCCCCCATTAGCGGAGATTAGTTGATCGCACCAGCAGCAAAAAGTTGCTTGGTGAGATCAACTCGGAATGAGGGCCTATATTCTGTACCCTAAGGGACTAGGTCAGGGTATTATATATAAATAGTGCATCACAGTATGTACCCATTACGTGTATTCTACTGTGTACTCACTCACATAATACCGGATTTAATCGCTGGTGTTGTGTACTGTGTCTATAGTAACATACTAATGGTATTATTCGTAGGTATTGTACTCTTGCTTTATTGTACTAAATCGCTCTGTTGTTGCATTTGTGTACAATGTCTAACAAGAAGGGCAACAAGTCTGTGGATGCTCCTGCATCATGCAGAGCATGCGCCAAAGATTTACCAGAGGGGAAAGCTGTGTACGATGGTCTGTGTACTATGGCCCTCATTCCCAGTTGTTTGCTCGCTAGCTGCTTTTAACAGCATTGCACACGCTAAGCCGCCGCCTACTGGGAGTGAATCTTAGCATAGCAGAATTGCGAACGCAAGATTAGCAGAATTGCGAATAGAAATTTCTTTGCAGTTTCTGAGTAGCTCGAGACTTACTCTGCCACTGCGATCAGTTCAGTCAGTTTCGTTCCTGGTTTGACGTCACAAACAAACCCAGCGTTCACCCAGACACTCCCCCGTTTCTTCAGACACTCCCACGTTTTTCCCAGAAACGCAAGCGTTTTTTCGCACACACCCATAAAACGGCCAGTTTCCACCCAGAAACACCCACTTCCTGTCAATCACACTCCGATCACCAGAACGAAGAAATTTCTTCATAAAGCCGTGAGTAAAAAAACAAACTTCTTAGCAAATTTACTTGGCGCAGGCGCGGTGCGAACATTGCGCATGCGCATTAGCGACTAATTGCTCCGTTGCGAGAAAAAAAATAACGAGCGAACAACTCGGAATGAGGGCCAATGTGTCATACATCTCCCAGTCAGTCCACAGCTCATGTAACCAATCAGGAGCCACCCTGGGCTGCGTTCACAAATCTACTGGGTACTTTGGTGGAACGCCTTATGCCCCCTATGGGACCACCTGTGCCATTACAGCCACAAATTGCCCTATGGTAATCCGCCGTGGGCAGAAAATTTGTCTAACCAGTTGCAGCAATTTACTCATTCCTTGGTCAGACAAAAATATACTCCAGGTCACTCTCATGTCTCTGGGTCATCTAAGCAGACTGCTTCCTCCTCACAATCTCTCAGATGTTTCATCTGAAGAGGAGGGGAGCAGCTACATACTAAATGGGGTAAAATTAGGGGATTCTGTACTGGAAAAGGACTTAGTTGTCGTCATAGATAGCAAACTAAGCAGTAGTACCCAAAGTAGGATTTTAGCAAAGAAGGCTAATAAGATATTAGCATGCATAAAACAGGGAAATGATGCTAGGGACAAGAGTGTTATACTCCCGTTGTATAAATCACTAGTGAGGCCACACCTTGAATACTGTGTACAATTCTGGGCACCATACTACAAAAAGGATATCCTGGAGCTAGAAAAGGTTCAGAGATGGGCAACCAAATTAAGGATATGGAGACGCTGGAATACAAGGAAAGGCTTGCAAGGCTAGGCATGTTTACATTGGAAAAGAGGAGACTAAGAGGGGACATGATCAACATCTACAAATATATAAGGGGACAATACACAGATCTTGCGCAGGATCTGTTTTTGGTTAGATCAACACATAGAACTCGTGGACACTCGCTCAGGTTAGAGGAGAGGAGTTTCCGCACAATACGGCGTAAAGGCTTTTTCACGGTAAGGACGATACGTGTTTGGCATTCCCTGCCTGAGGAAGTTGTAATGGCGGACTTAGTCAACACCTTTAAGAATGGATTAGATAAATTCCTAATGGATAAGGATATCCAGAGTTATGGTGCATAGTCACGCACTATAGTTATTATAAAAAGGAGGGATAAAATGTAACGGTAGACATCAGCATCAGTCAAAATTTTATACCAAATAATCCTGCATAGGAGACCACAAATAGGTTGAACTCGATGGACAATTGTCTTTTTTAAACCTTAGATACTATGTTACTATGTTACTGTCCTGTCAGACACTGAATCAGATGTTTCTGACGAGGATTCTCCATTGAAAATTGATGTCCCTGCCCTTGTGGTTGCTATTAAGCAAATCCTACAAATCACTGATGATTCCACTACTGTGGCTAAGAAAACTGATGTGTTCAAATGGCAGAAGGTGGTTAAAAAACTATTACCCCATTCTGACCATTTGGTGGACATCAGGCAGAAGCCCTGTCTAAGCGGGCCTTGGCTCACTATCCTCTCCCTGCTGAGTTTTGTAACAAGTGGGAAAATTCACTGCCGGTGGATTCTCATGTCACCCACCTAGTGGTATCATCCACTCTGCCTGTCACCCCTGTCACTTCACTGAAGGAACCGACAGATAAGCGTGTGGAGGAATGCCTGAAGTTTATTTACTCCTTTACAGGTGCTGTACATAGACCCACTATTGCGGCCTCTTGGGCTGCAAAAGGAATTAAAGCATTGGTTCAGGCATTAGAGGAAGAGCTGCCCGAGGTTATAGCTGACCTTGGAGACACTCCACTTTAAGGGAGACATTTTGTTTGGGGAAGACCTAAATAAAATTGTATATGAATTGGTGGCTGCTAAGGTTGCCTTTCTCCCAAATATGAATCCTTTCTCCCCGTCACACTATGCTTATCACCTTCTCCTGTCACCCTCTGCCTCTCCCTGTCCCTCTCTCCCAGCCTCTCTCCATCACCATCTGCCTCTCCCTGCCATCCAATGCTTATCACCCTCTCACTGTCATTCTCTCACCATTACCATCTACCTCTCCCTTTCACCCACTTCTCCCCGTCACCCACTGGTACTCCATCACGACCTGCATGTCAGCCTCTCTTTCTCCCCATCACCCACTGTCTCCCTCTTTATTCTCAAAGTTTAACAAGTTGCATTTGTGGCCAGCACACCGCACATCCTCTAAGACCATGCCCTTGTAGTGGGACCACGCCCCTTTTCTGAGAGCACTGCTGCTTTTAGGATGTAACTGCCATATTCAGCATCCAGCATTTAAGAGTTATTGCAGTAACAGGTTTGGAAATGGTGATAAAGCTCTGTGGTTTCATGCAGGGTGAGAAAGAGTTCATGACAATACTGTGTTATATAAAATAATTATTCTTTAGTAGTTTAGCATTTCAGTTTCCTTCACCAGTCAAAACATCTAACACTTCAAATGTGGATTTGTTCCCTTCTCTCATTGTTTTTATATTCTTTGCTCTACTAAATTGCTAATTATTTTTAAATCCTTTCACCTATTCTTAAGCTTTAATCTTTAATGTATGAGCTCTATCAAAGGTTCATTTAATTCAGAAGTGAAAATTGCCCAAAATCAACAGAAGTAAACCAAATTATTCAAGCAACTATAGTTGTTAGTAATATATGATAACCCCTTAAATGTACATTTATATGCAACAGCATACTGTAGGTGGGTTCAGTATGGTATGCCGGCGGCCGGGCTCCCGGCGACCAGCATACCGGCGCCGGAAGCCCAACCGCCGGCTTACCGACAGTGTGGCGAGCGCAAATGAGCCCCTTGCGGGCTCGCTGCGCTCGCCACGCTACGGGCATGGTGGCGCGCTACACACGCCACGCAATTTTATTCTCCCTCCAGGGGGGTCATGGACCCCCACGAGGGAGAATAGGTGTCTGTATGCCGGCTGTCGGGATTCCGGCGCCGGTATACTGTGCGCCGGGATTCCGTCAGTCGGCATACTGAAGACCACCCCTGTAGGTAGCTTTATTTATACAATGTGTCTTTCTTTTAACTCATACTGTATATAGATTATATAATGTTATTTCTACTTTTATGCTTTTTACTTATTACCTTTTTCACATTTCTACAAAAGTGGAACTGAAAGATTCTGATTCAGAGATATACTGTACACAGATATATTCGGATTTGTACGCAGCGGCTGTGCAAAAATATGCAAATGCTGCAGCCAACTGTAATTGTATTGAGAGACTTTGTGAGCCCCGGTGGCTACGTACAAAGACGCAGCTCGCAAATCAGTCGCGTATCAGGCTTCTCTGTAGTCCTATGGTTGTGCAGCATGGGTGCGGGAAGTGAGACGCTGGAGCTATTGCAGCTGTGTACAGGATTGCAGCCGCAGACAGACCCTCTTCCGCTTCTGCAAAACGGTCAAGACACGCCTGTGTTTTTGACGTCACTCCTCCTAACCGCCTCCAAATAGTGCCTGTCAATCACTTTGCAAATAAAACCTCTCTACAACCGCTATCACAAGACCACTGTAACACATGCGCAGTGCGCCTTAGACGATAATGCATCCATCTGTGATTCAGACCCAAATCCCCGGGCTTCAATTTTGCTGCACGTGTATACTAGCTTGCACATATGCATTTTGTTAATCAAACAATATAAAACATATTAAGAATGTGTGTGAGGGTCTGCGAAGCAGGTATTGGGAGGATCAGGCGTAGTAGGGTGAAACTTTGCCTAGTGCACATAGAAACCTTGCACCCGCCCTGGGTATGGCCTCCTGAGCCATTTAGCTCACCGCACATCCCACTATGGTCCTTCCTTCATGTTCTTGTCTCTGAATATCATGATCCACTGTCACACACTGCATGGGTTTCCTGGTGATGATGAAACAGGTACCACTCGTGTGGTAAGGACATGTGAATGAAAAGCTGAGAGACAGGGCATGTAATAAAAATTAGATCGACATGTGACAAAAAGGCTGGTGGACAGATGGTCATCTGAGGACAAATATGGTGGCAGATTAGCATGTGTGCTAAAACCTGTCCAGTAGGGGACATTTGGAAGAACATCTGGTGGGCAGATGGCGGTATGTGAGAGATGATAGTGGACAGTGGGTGGTATCTAAGTGAAGAGCCTGTGGACAGAGGGACATGTGAGGAGAGGGAGTGCACGTGAGCTGCTTGATGTGAGGAGTCAGAGGGAAAAAGGAAGAGTATTACGTGTCTCTGCCAGGCTGTGACTGTTTGAGCTTTGCAGGGGGTAGAGACCATATTGTGCTGAGACATTCTGTACTGTATATTGTCAATTTTAATTTGGCTGAGTTTAAAGTGTACGAATACAGCTGGGAGGACAACAGTCAATCATTTTACCATGCGGTGCCGTTGGTGTTCCGGGAGCATTTTAGATTGCTACCCAAGTGCACCACAAGGACAGTTTAGAGAATTTTACTGATGTCTATTCTTTACCCTCTGAAATATATTGCAGCATCTGATTCCTGAAATATTATTCTTTAAAAACACCAAACACTATTAAGGACAGCGACTAGCATTTAAAAAGCATACAATTCTCATTAGAGTTGCAGTAAGGGAGAGAATGAGGGCTTTAGATAGGATGCAAAGTAAATGGATCATAAAATAACTTGGATGTAATAATATGTACTTTAGCAGGTAATATTTGAGTAAATGAGCTGTATATCTTTGATTCAGCTGGAAAATGGATTTCCTGAACAAGGGGAACATTTGATACACAAACAGAAAATTCTTTAGAAGGGAAGTGACATTGTCCGCAACCAACACATTAAACACATCTGCATAGTTCACACTATACACTGGAAAAGCTTTAGTAACTCTATATAGGTGCAATAATAATTTACAGTATGACAGTTGTGCTATAAATGTTGCCATTCAGTATGTTGACATTGGGATTTTGCATTAAACCTAACTCTAAAACTAATCCTATTTAATCCTAAACCTAATTGAGGGGGTAATTCAGACCCAATTGTTAGGGTGCGTTTTTTGCATCCCTGCGATCAGGTAGTCGCCGCTTACAGGGGGAGGGTATTGTGTGTGTGCAGGGGTGTGTTCACTTTCACTGCAGAGCTGCACAAACATAAGTTTGTGCAGTTTGCTCAGGACTTACTCAGCCGCTGCGATGATCGGAGCGGACATCAGAAACCCTCCCTCCAAACGCCAGGTCCCTCCTGAGTTTTCCCGGACACTTCTTGAAAACGGTCAGTTGCCACCCACAAATGGCCTCTTCCTGTCAATCTTCTTCCATTCGATGGTAAGTTCAGAATTTTCGCACCATCCCGTCGCTGACTGGCGATCCCAATGCTGTGGTCCGTCTTGCCTGCGCATTGCGGTGCATACACATGCGTAGTCCAGATCTGATCGCAGACCGTGAGAAAACGCAGCCTAGCAATCAGGTCTGAATTACCCCATAAAGCTTAACCCTAACGGTGGGTACACACCAGAGCAATATTGGCACGATTTCCCACATCGGCATGTGCATATTGCGCATTTCCATGGTCGCATGTTAAATTTTCCGGTTGGCCTTGTACTTGGCCTGAAATAATGTTTAGGTAGGTGGCAAAGTGTCAAAGTAACATCCACATAAATGTTAGGACCCAAGGTTTCCCAGCACAATATTGGCCAGAGCATTACACTGCATCCGCTAGCTTGCCTTCTTCCCATAGTGCATCCTGGTACCATCTCTTCCCAAGGTAAACGACGTATGTGCACACAGCCATCCACATGATGTAAAAAAAAAAAAGTGACTCAACAGACCAGACCATCTTCTTCCATTGCCCCATGGTCCAGTCCTGACGCTCACATGCCCATTGTTGGCGCTATCAGCGATAGACAGGTGTAGGGGCATTTTAAGAGAGGAGGGGGCCCGTGTGCAGACTCCGGGTGGGCCCCCTCCTCTCCACAGTGCTGCAGGCCCTGGCATCGAGCCGGAGTATACTGCGCATACTCAGGTCTCCGTAAATATGGCGCCCGCCATGGTTTGTAGACAAATTTTTAAATGCCCATGCATGGTGCCCATATTTGGATGGATTTTTTCCACAAATGCAGAGGCTATAACCCTAGTCGTGGGACTCTGGAGAGGTAAGTATAAACAACATGGGTGCAGTGTGTGCGGTGTGGGCCCCCCTGGACCCAGGAGCCCGTGTGCACCATACACATTGATAGAGACGCCAATGGATAGGTGTCAGCATGGGCACTCTGACCAGTCTTCAGTTACACAGCCCCATATACAATAAGCTGTGATGCACTGTGTTCTCACACCCTTCTATCATAGCCAGCATTAACTTTTTCATCAGTTTGTGCTACAGTAGCTCTTTTGTGGGTTAGGACCACACTGGCAAGCCTTCACTCCCCACACACCAGTGGTGCAAGTAGAAAAATGTCTTATAGGTACTGTGTGCTCGTGCCAAAAAATGGGCATGGCCAAATGCCACATGGGGCGTGGTCAATGAAAATGGGGGCGTGATTCACATATGGGGGGCCAGATACACATATAACCCCAACAGTGCCAGATATACATTGCCCCACAGTGCCAGATACACAAATGCCCCCACAGTGTCAGATATACATTGCCCCACAGTGCCAGATATACATTGCCCCACAGTGCCAGATACACAAATGCCCCCACAGTGTCAGATATACATTGCCCCACAGTGCCAGATATACATTGCCCCACAGTGCCAGATACACAAATGCCCCCACAGTGTCAGATATACATTGCCCCACAGTGCCAGATATACATTGCCCCACAGTGCCAGATACACAAATGCCCCCACAGTGCCAGATACACAAATTCCCCACAGTGCCAGATATACATTGTCCCCCACAGTGCCAGATACACAAATGCGCCCTCAGTGCCAGATATACATTGCCTCAAAGTGCCAGATACAAAAATGCCCACACAGTGCCAGATATATATTGCCTCACAGTGCCAGATATACAAATGCCCCCACAGTGCCAGATATACAAATGCCCCCACAGTGCCAGATATACATTGCCCCCACAGTGCCAGATACACAAATACCCCCACAGTGCCAGATACACAAATGCTCCCCCCCCCCCCACCGTTGCCTCTTGTTTCTGCTGTCCTGTGTGAGGGGAGGAGAGTGCAGCACGTGCCTCTCCTGCCCCTCAATGCTCGTAAAGTCCGGTCTCTGCCGCTCCAGCGGCGGGAATCTCAAATGAGACGGCGGTTCATTAGCCAATCAGAGCTCGTGGACCGGCAGCCAATCAGGAGCCGCGGCTGCTGGTCCGCAAGCTCTGATTGGCTAGCAAACCGGTGCCTTATGAGATTCACCCCACCGCCACCGCCAGAGACCGGCAGACATCCCACAGAATTAAGGGGCAGGAGAGGCATTGCACTGTGCTCTCTTCCCCTCACATAGCAGTTAGCGGGAGGCAGGTATGGTGGACAGCCCGGCGGTATGGCATACCGGCTGGGAATTTCTTACCGGTACACCATACTGCCATACTTACAGCACTGCCACACACATCAATCAGCCATAATTACTAAAGAAAAAAGACCTAGGCGCTGAATTTCAGAAACCAATTAATAACAATAAAAAATGTGTATGTATGTAATTTTTCAGTTCTCCGCTGCTCCTGTTCGCTGTTGCAAACAAACCTCTGTAGGTTTGTATTTATTAGTCAAAAGAAAAAAGAACAATCAACTGCGCCTGGGATTAGCGGACGATAAAGAAAATTCACAACTGTATATAAATGCCACTGTGTGTCAATAAGACAATAGACTAATTTAATAATTGCATAATATATATATACACACAGACAAGATTCCCAAATCGCGCTAAAGAGTGACACAAGCAGCACCTCTAGAAGGACTTTCTGTTAGCTAAAGTCCAATGAATGACAAATACAAAACAAGATCTGAGGGCGCTAAATATAGGAAATATTAATGAACACCATTAATCATTATCTAGACAGATAATTTAAAAATTTATTAACAGACTCAGAACAAATTGATTCATTTTAAAAATGCTCAATGACATGGTGAATTCAACACCTTAACAGCTATTATGGATGTAATTCCTTGTTGCTGTAACTTCGACAGTATAACAGAATGTCAATCCGAATTTGTATTTTATTTAGCGCCCTCAGATCTTGTTTTGTGTGTATATATATATATATATATATATATATATATATATATATACATACAAACAAACTGTGCACAGTACTTTAACAATTACAGAGGATCAATACAATAAGATAAAATGTATCAATTTGAATGAGCAACACTATGACATAGGCTGTATCTGTTTGTAACAGCTATGTAGAAACAAAATATCCATTTGATCTCACTATTCTGAAGTGAGAAATTAGGTAACTGAATTTCAAACCAGTCTCTCAGAATAGACAAAAAGGATCGCAGTTGGTGTAATATGTCCTATAGTCCACTTGTTCCTAAATAAAGTCCAAAAAGTAAAAGGTGCACTCTTCGATAATTACCAGGTGAGGAGCAGCCGTGTTGGTGCAGGATGCAACTGGAAGGAAGCCAATACCAGATCAGGTAAGTGTGGCGTCCCACCGTGCTAATTACCTGATCCTATTGCAAGGGAGAGCTGATGCAAGGCTGTGCTCACCTCATGTTCGGCTGCTGGATCACTTCCAATGGAGAACGCTGTCAGTCATGGAGGCCAGCCGGGCGTGTTCACATCTAGCGCCGGGCAGTGCTGACTGTCACTCCCACACCTCTAAATGGACTCGTACTGGAGACTGTGTACATATGAGATGTTCAAAGGTGGCAAAGATAGGAGGAGTCCTAACGCATTTCGTCATGCTCACGTGACTTTTTCAAAGGTATGACTCCTATTGCCAATACCAAGGTTATATACCTCTTACATGGAGCACCTGTACAAGGGGGGTCATTCCGAGTTGTTCGCTCTGTATTTTTTTGTCGCAACGGAGCGATTAGTCGCTAATGCGCATGCGCAATGCCCGCAGTGCGACTGCGCCAAGTAAATTTGCTATGCAGTTAGGTATTTTACTCACGGCATTACGAGGTTTTTTCTTCGTTCTGGTGATCGTAATGTGATTGACAGGAAGTGGGTGTTTCTGGGCGGAAACAGGCCGTTTTATGGGTGTGTGCGAAAAAACGCTACCGTTTCTGGGAAAAACGCGGGAGTGGCTGGAGAAACGGAGGAGTGTTTGGGCGAACGCTGGGTGTGTTTGTGACGTCAAACCAGGAACTAAACTGACTGAACTGATCGCAGATGCCGAGTAAGTGTGGAGCTACTCAGAAACTGCTAAGAAGTGTCTATTCGCAATTCTGCTAATCTTTTGTTCGCAATTTTGATAAGCTAAGATTCACTCCCAGTAGGCGGCGGCTTAGCGTGTGCAAAGCTGCTAAAAGCAGCTTGCGAGCGAACTCGGAATGACCCCCAATATTGTAATCACAGGGTGATGATGTCATAGTCAGTTACCTGAGTTTAAACACAGTCCTATCCTGTCCCATTACGGACGTCACGGCTCAACACAATAAAACAATAATAATATTGATAAAACTGCATTTAGCAGCGTATTTATTACACAATTATATGTGGAAAATGACACACAGTGGCACATTTTTAGAAAATAAAGTAATAGTTAAGAAAAAAGATAAAAAGATAAAAAGAGAAAGAAAAAATAATAAAACAACAATTATAGGACACAAAGGTCCAATATAGATATAAAATTTATATATGTAAATACATTTATAAATAAATCTAAATCTAATGAACCATATACTCAAGTATATAATGCATACAGAGGTTATTTGCACAATTAAATACAGTACTTAAAAAGGAGGAAATTATTCTGAATTAAACCATTTAAAAATGGTTTAACAAGTGGACTATAAGACATATTACACCCACTGCGATCCTTTTCTAATTCCTCACTTCAGAATAGTGAGATCAAATGGATATTTTGTTTCTACATAGCGGTTACAAACAGAGATACAGCCTATGTCATAGTGTTGCTCATTCAAATTGATACATTTTATCTTATTGTATTGATCCTCTGTAATTGTTAAAGTACTGTGCACAGTGTTCTTATTAAATTGGTTTATATATATATATATATATATATATATATATATAATATATATTTATAATGCAATTATTGAATTAGTCTCTTGTCTTATTGACATACAGTGGCATTTATATACAGTTGTGAATTTTCTTTATCGTCCGCTAATCCCAGGCGCAGTTGATTGTTCTTTTTTTCTTTTGACTAATAAATACAAACCTACAGAGGTTTGTTTGCAACAGCGAACAGGAGCAGCGGAGAACTGAAAAATTACATACATGCACATTTTTTATTGTTATTAATTGTTTTCTGAAATTCAGCGCCTAGGTCTTTTTTCTTTAGTAATTATGGCTGATTGACGTGTGTGGCAGTGCTGCAAGTATGGCAGTATGGGGCAGTATGGCGTACCGGTAAGAATTTCCCAGCCTGTCCACCATACCTGCCTCCCGCTGACTGCTATGTGAGGGGAGGAGAGCGCAGCGCAATGCCTCTCCTGCCCCTCAATTCTTTGGGATGTCTGCCGATCTCTGGGGCTGCGGTGGCGTGAATCTCATAAGGCACCGGTTTGCTAGCCAATCAGAGCTTGCGGACCAGCAGCCGCGGCTCCTGATTGGCTGCCGGTCCATGAGCTCTGATTGGCTAACGAACCGGCGTCTCATTTGATCTTATTGTATTGATCCTCTCTGTAATTTTCAGAGTACTGTGCACAGTGTTCTTATTATATTGGTGTGTATTTATATATAAATATTTTATATGTAATTATTAAATTAGTCTATTGTCTTATTGACACACAGTGGCATTTATATACAGTTGTGAATTTTCTTTATCGTCTGCTAATCCCAGGGGCAGTTCATTGTTCTTTTGATCAATGAGCCATAAGCACCCATGACCCTGTCACCGGTTGTTCTTCCTTGGACCACTTTTGGTAGGTACTGTACTAACCACTACATATCAAGAACAGCCCAAAAGACCTGACTTCTGGAGATGCTTTAGACTGCAAGGTCTCACTAGTAGAGCCCTTGTCAAAGTTTTTTTTCCAGTTTTTACCAACGTCAATCTAGCATACAGAATAAGGAATGTAATTACTGCTTTGCTGTGCTTGGAAGGGGTACAACTCCATTATCTTATTTCATACTCCAAATAATACATTTCTCCAGCAGCGAGACAAATGGACATAAAGCATTGCACAGCGGCGATGCTTTTGCACTTCAGGAGTATCTCCCTACCAGCGCAGCTTTTGCGTACTGGCCGGGAGCTACTCGCCGATGCCCGGGTCGCAGCGGCTGCGAGTGACGTCACGCAGTGCTGCAGCCTGCCCCCCGCACGGTCCGGCCATGCCTGCGTTTGCCGGCCCACGCCCACAAAATGGCAGCCAAACGCCACTGTGCCGCCGTGTCCCACCCTGCGACTGCCTCTGCCTGTCAATCAGGCAGAGGTGATCGCTAGGCAACGACAGCCGTTGGCTGTCAGCCATGCGCTGGCACACTGCAGTGCCGGCACATGCATGCTTCTGACCTGATCGCTGCGCTGCAATGAACGGTAGTGTGCTATCAGGTCAGAATGACTCCCCAGGTGCAATTTGAGCCTATACTATGCGATTTGGACTAAGTGTGGTATGCTATTTGAACTACATCCAATTTTGAATACACTACAATGTACTACATGTGATGTAGTAAAAAAATACCTGCCTGCACATATTATTTTGCCTTGAGATATGGACTAGACGGGAGCGCGCATCGCAAGGGACAATAAACACGGTGCGAATTGAACTAGACGAGATGTTATTTGAACTAAAAAGATAAATAACATGCAAGAATCGCACCGTGTGTGGGCACCTTAAGATCAAAATTAACAAGAGTTGGTTGCAGTGGCACAATCTGGGGCACATCAACAGCGGTTAAGAGGTTCATACTATTGCATTTAATAAATGGTAGGTTGACTTACTCAACTAAGGGGGTTATTCAGGTTTGTTAGCAAAGCATGTTGTACTGCAGGTGGGGTAGATGTAACATGTGCAGAGAGATTTAGATTTGGACTAGTTATATTGTTTCATGGTAAATACTGGCTGCTTATTTTCTACACTGCAATTTAGATTTCAGTTTGAAAACAACTCACTCAAATCTAACTGTCTCTGCACATGTTACATCTGCCCCACCTGCAGTGCAACATGGTTTTGCCCAATTGCTAACAAACCTGGAAAAGGCCCTAAAATCACTATTTAACAATGGAGGGAAAAAATAATAATACTGCTACGATTACCACTGTACGCTTTATCACCCTTGGGTGGTGCCATTTTAGTAGGGAAACACATAGGGTGTACCACCATTGTGCCCAACCACAATTATATCAGTCAGAACAGAACTGTACCCCTTAAGTGAATAAGACCTGCAAACAACCAGCCTCATGCTGATTGCAGTAGGAACTTACTTGGGGGGACGGCTGCAGTAAAATCTGCCACTGGATGAGTCTGTGCAAGTCTCTTATTGGCTGTCTCATTAAACAATATATATAAGGAATTTGGAGTTTGTTTCTCTCAAACAAAGAGCTTCTAGAGTTGATAGGCATGCTACAATTGGAAGCAAACCTGTCCTGAACAATACTGTATATATCAGGCAACGTATGAAGACTTAAGGGGCCTATACATGGTGAGATTTGTACAATGCGATTCCCTTGAAGTCCCAGGAGCCGATATTGTATATACACACCACACGTGCAATTTGGACCATGTGCGATTTGTACCATGCTAAAAAAAAAAAAAAAAGCTAATTTTATTAGTGGGTTGGTATTGCAGGGCTGTGGGTGGCACCTTTTCACAAGGGATAAATAACGGCAGCCGTTATAAATCTGTACATAAATTGCTCTGTGGTTCCTGCTGAATGCCTCACATTGGTGGTTAGTGGTTTTTAATACTTATCAAAACTCAAGTTTTTCTGGGCTCTGGCTGCTGTGTGATTGCTTCCTTTCCTTCCTCCGCACAGTGTGAAAAGAGAAGGAGGGCGCAGGAAGTGCCCGGGGGAAGTGACTTGGGTGAGGTAAATTGGGACCGCAAGGCTATTCCGTACACACAATGCGATATGCACAGTGTTTACTTGCGTTCTGATCAAATCTGGCCTGCATGGACATGAGATGTGGGCTTGCGATACCGACGCGGTGGGACCGCGCATCAGCATCGCAAGCCCTGTTCACATGGTGCGATATGCACAATGGGGGTCATTCTGAGTTGATCGTAGCCCTGCAAAATTTTGCAGGGCTACGATCATGTCCATAGACATGCGGGGACAACGACCAGCACAGGGCAATCCCACCCCGCATGTCAGTGCCGCACCCCCTTCCCCCCAGAAGTGCAAAAGCATCTCACAGCGGCGATGCTTTCGCACTTTAGGAGTAGCTCCTAGCCAGCACAGCTTTAGCGTGCTGACTGGGAGCTACTCATCGCTCCCCAGCCCGCAGCGGCTGCGTGTGACGTCACGCAGCTGCTGCAGCCAGCCCCCGCACGGTCTGGCCACGCCTGCATTGGCCGGACCGCCGCTGTTTCGTCACCCCTGCCCAGTGACCGCCTCTGCCTGTCAATCAGGCAGAGACGATCGTACTGCAGCGACGGCCTTCGGCCATCTGGCATGCGCTGGCGCACTGCAGCTCCAGTGCATGCGCAGTTCTGATCGATCGCACCACTGCGATAAACTGCAGCGTGCGATCGGGTCAGAATGACCCCCAATATTCGATGTGATTTAAACCATTTGTTTTCCTTCGCAGGTGCATATAGCACAGTGTGGGTCCCTTTAGTTTGCAAAATTGCATTATTGACAGTTTATTATTACCTGTTAGAACTGAAAGCTGTCAAAATAAAATAAACCATGGTCTTATAAAAGTAAGTTTGAAAAAAATGGTCACCTAGAGATCATCAACCCAATGCCGCATAGCACTGAGCCCACCCCTGGCTGCTGCATAGAACTACATACGTCACCATGTATACTTGCACCTGCAGTGTTACAAACATGCATTATAAGTGACGCCCTGGTGTAAAATAATAAAATATAACTTCCCCCAGTAAGACCATAAGAAATACTTATGTGCCAGATAGCAATAAAATGAAAATGAACCAGTTTAAATATTATGATATAGCAGTTATATATACAGTACTAGGACTGCTTTATATTTTATTTTATTTCTACTGGGTGCACTATTGTGTTAGACTGGTGATAATGTCGATATTATCTTAAACCATAAAGCTATACCTTTAAACACACCTTTACCATTGAGCTGCTGCGGTCGCTAGCTCACGCTACGTACTTCGTACACTATTTGCGCACAGAGTCCCGTACCGTGTACGCACTCAGCGTACAAACGCCGCACTGTGGGTACAAACCACACACAGCGTGCGCACACACAATTAATACACCTTAAAACCTTATACAGTTATACAATGCAATATGATTACACTTTAAACCTTATGCAGCAAAGCTCTGCAATGATGTTACATCTTAAACCTTATGCAGCAAAGCACTGCAATGATGTTACACCTTAAACCTCATGCAGCAAAGCACTGCAATGATGTTACACCTTATCAATACACTTTTAAAACCTTATACAGTTTGGTAATGTTATACGCTTTAAACCCTAGCAGGAAAGTGAAGACACAACACTGATTTGTAGTTGAAACCACAGGGTTCTAAGGCCACTGTGGATTGTTCCAAAAGGTAAACAGTACAAATCATACACTACAGGCTAACAAGATAAATCTAAACAGAATAATGGCTACAGAGAATGTACATACGTGAGAATGTTCACAAGCGCAACCCGGCTTGGTCCTCCGCTGGTCATACAGATAGCGTTCAGAGTCTTCTGACCAGCCAGGCAGCAACAGGCTTTTTTTATACACTACTTCCATATACAATACAATGGTCACTGTAATCCCTTTGTCTATTGGACACAGGGATGTGTCTTAACATTACAGAAGAGGTCATAGGTTGATTTGAAAAGGTGGGCTATGTCTTTCTCAACTGCTCTTGTGGGTGGTCTCCTCTTGATTCCCCCCGCATACATAATATACAGTAAATAAAGTTTAAACCTATATTCTGCTTCTGCATCTAACTATCCTCAGGAACATGCGATTTTCCTCAAACCAACACCAGAATGTTTCCCTTAAAATACCCTACAGCTGGATACCAAACACCACCTTGTAACCTTGTTCTGTCCCCTCCTATCCTGTAAAGGTGAATCCCTTTGTTCTGTTACTATTTTAAATAGCTATATATTTCTGATGTGGTGCAGGGGGCTATGTGTACAATGTGCACTATTTGGGTTAAATATGTAATGTTCTAATAACCCTCTACGCGCTCACAAACTCCGCCGTAAATACCCATATCACGTGCATGATCGCCGGAGAGATCCTACGCAAATTGCGGATATGTGCACTCATGGAGGACTGAGTGCACGAGCAGCGGGCATGTGCATGGGGTTAGTACAAGGCATATGTATTACAATATTTTTCGACTTTGACAGTCCACCCTTTGGCAGTCAACAACAACTGCCACTATCTAAACATTAAACAGAAAAATACACAATACAATATCTACAGATGGTTGGATAAAAATATACAATACATTATCCATAAAATAATTGGATAGTAGGAGGAGAGGTGTAGGCGGGAAATGTATGACCTAGTGGGATAGTAAAAGCATGTATGTATGAAATCCATGTCTGAGGGGCATGTATCATCGTGCCGTATATGTTCTAAATAAGCTTCGAGGTATTGCGAAGTATACATTAAATCCTTCTTATCCCGTATTAAGGGTTTGTAAGTGGGCCAACAAACACTACCGAGCTCTTTTCGGCTTTTTGTTTCAACAAATGGGGTGCACATTTAGTTGATGATACATGAAGGGGGGACACATGTGAATGCTAATATATATATGGATATTACCTATCGACTATGTGTGACACTACCTGAAGGTTGTAGAGATGAAGATAAGACACATTACATTATACATTCACATAACATTTACATTTACATAACATTTGTGCAATCGTTCTTGGGTGTTGAGTGAAGTCTTGTCCGTGTGGGTGTATCTTTGCTGTGAGTGTCAATCAAAATCTTTAGAGTGTCCATTAAAGTCTTTTCCAGATGGATGTATTTTCGCTGAGGGAAAACAAAGGAGAAACGGGTGAAAGAAACGGACCGTGGAATCACGTCTTATCACAACATTGTCTCTATTGATGGGTCATAAATTAAATCAGTTGTTGTAACAATGCCCCCGCTCCTCAAACTCATCACTTTGGTACCGCGCTTGCGCAGCGTTAAAATTCGAACACACCTAAATATCAAACCAATCATTATGACAAATCCCAGGATACAAAGGAGAAACTTTCCTACACTCACGATAACATTTTGAGCCCATTCTCCTAAACCTGAGAACCAATTGCGTGGGTTCAACCATGAGACCCAGCCGGTCAGTTCATTACTCACAGCAGTAAGGGTAAGGTTGTGTCTCCTTCGGAACTCCCACTTAAACTGTAAGATATCGTCCATCTTTTGATCGATGACCTCGGTTGGGTCATCAGTGCTGTTTGTAATATACGTACAGCACTTCACACCATACTGAGTTGCTAAAGTGATGCAGTACCCGCCTGTCACCGCTGTGATGTAATTGAGGACCATCCTGTGCTGGATCAGTTCCGTTTTGTAAGCTTGCAACTCCCTCCCTGTATACCTGAAGGTGTCATCATACATCTCGGTGATATTATCTATCAGGTTCGCTAGCGCATGAATATACCTAAAATTTATAATTCCTCTGGCAGTACGGGTGATGTCTAACGCGAGTAGGAATTGAATCCCGGTGGATTCGTGGATCAAATCAGAGGCTGCGTGCTCTGTCCTATCTATAAGGTGTCTCTTAACGATGTGTTCATAGTGAGTGTGAGTGTAAGGAGCTTGAGCACTGCAGTGAACGTCTTTCATCTTATTATGGGTTATGGTCATAACCTCTGGCAACACTCTTCCAATGTAACACAATCCCTCTGAGTTTGGGGCAAGCCACTTATAAGCCTTCCTCCCACATATGAAATAAGCATCATCGGGGAGAACATATGGGACAGAATATGACATTACCATATTGCAAACTTTCCAAGTGAAAAATCCTATCCCTATCTCTCTCATCTGTTCAGTACACGTATCAGGCTGTATGATATGCGCACAGTAACCTGGTGATACTTCTCCAACCCGCATGGTCCTACTTCCTAGAGTATACCTATACCGAAAATACCTTCCACTGTTGGCTATTTGGCGTATAAGTGCAGGGTCTACAGGCATTCTGTCAGCTCTGTGTGAAAATGCCATGGTTTGGTTATTCCATGTCACTTCCCAATTTCCCGGCTTTCGGGAATAGGAAATGTTGAAACATACTAAGGACCTATCCACATGATATTGGTGGAGCTTCAGACTAGGGGGCTTAGAAATATTAAATTTCTTGTCCACCGGTCTCCCACCCCTTAATTCAAGTACCTCATCTATTGTTAATGGATACGGTACTAGTCCTGACTTGCTCTGACCTTGAGGTACTTGTGAGCACATCCAGCATTCTGTTTGGTTTAAAACCTTACCCACTAATGAGTGATAGTCACTCAATGGATGACGGTCCATGTTGACATTAAGGCTGGACTGACATCTCTGGATGCACCCGTCCTCAACTATGTTTTCACAATTTCTACAGATACAATTTTCTTCAGCCAATAACCCTTCACAGTGTCTCCTAGTTTCTTGACTACCAGATCGTTTTCTGATACTCGCCTTTGCTCGGTGAATGTGTTGCTCTTGGAATTCTACAAATCCGTCCTTGCCATCAGAACCCATTCCAGATCCTTTCTCAACCTCTCTGGTACTCTCACCGAAACAGACTGCTCTGGTCAACAACAGGGTCAACAGGAAAACCCGGAATGCAGTCTCTTGGGGTAAGTCCATCTTGTTAGGGGAGAGAAAGAAAACAAGGAGGGGGGAGGAAAGGAGGGTAATGGGGGATGGATAAAATAATAAAAAGGAAAAAGAAAGCTGGTACGACAACCGCCTCTGGTCTTGTTGTTCTCCGTGCTCAGGTGCCGTCTCAACAGTGCTGCCTCTCAGTCTTCCCGGAACAGACACTCCAGTGATATGCTATTCTTTCCGAGTCCGCGACCTTTCTGTAGGGAACATAAATCCTGTATTACAATGTGTTTAACTGTTGTGTGAAATAAACCATCCGTAGAAAATGAAAAAAAAGAGAGAGAGAATAATAAAAATAAAATGTGTCAGATTTGCGTTCACCATCAGGCTGTCACACCATCATGTCTATCGTTATCTCTGCACAGTCTCCCTTCACCAGTATTTCCACTCTCCACCCTCTGTGCATGGCCAGGCACAATGATGCTGGTGAGATATACTGGGGTTGGGCAGACCTCTGAAAAGACCGAGTAGATATGTGATGTTTGAGCTGTAAATCTGTCGGTGAACGTCATAGATGAAGAGGAAACTTTTAAAGATAAATCAGAGTTTACCTGGCCGCCCCTGTATCTACAAGAAATGATCTACCAACTACATCAACTGTGACCTCAGGTTCACTACCAAGGCTAGCAATCAACTTCACTGGCTGCAGACTACAGGTGTGGCCCAAAATTTTTCCTATGTGATCCCTGATCCCAATTACGTGTATCATAACTTTGCTCGTGTTCTTGTCTAGGGGGTCTGAATTTATGTATGCTGTTACAATTGCTGGCATAATGCCCTTCCCTTTTACACCGATAAACTCTTGGCTTCCTCCACATGCCAGGGGCCTGGGGTTTTGGTCGAGTTGATGTTTCTTCCAGTGCTTGGATGCTCATCACCATCAACCGCTCTCCCTGTGCTTCCCTGGTTCTTTGGATGTTAAGGTCATGCTCGATAGCGGACTCTCTTAATGCAGCCACCGAAATACCTCTCCAGTTAGGTAGAGAGGTTTGTACCCTGGTTCTTAGTGTGTCTTTTAACCCGTCCATTAATACGGACACAGCTACCTCTCTATGATGTACATTTTCCTTAATGTCCTCGATCCTAGTGTATCTAGCAATTTCCTGCAGTGCTCGATGGAAATATTCAGAAGCCGTTTCACCTTCTTTTTGTCTAATGGAGAAGATTTTATTCCACTTGACAACAGTTGGGAAATATACTCCTAATTGCAGATTGATCTGTCATACATTCTCCTGAGTGTATTCATCAGTGAGTGGTACTTCTACATCTAATTTACAATCAGTAATGAATTTCGCAGGGTCAATATTGGAGGGTAAACATGCCGTAGCACTGTTCTCCAATCTTTGTTTGTGGGTTCGGTGGAGTTACCTAGTTCTCTAATAAACCTCTGACATGCGGCTAGATCCTTTCTGGGATCGGGAAATTCAGACATAATTGTCCTCAATTCTGTCCGGGACCAAGGACAATGCATAGCAATGTTCCTGACGGGAGTGATTCCCTGAGCGTCAGTCTTCCCATTGGGGACTGCGATCACCCTGACAGGATTTAGTTCAATTACACCATTTTGTGTTGACTCTACAATGTGAGGTGCTATTATCTCTGCATAATGTACAGTACCGTTCTTACCTGTGGACACGACCTCACTTATCCCTCCGCTAGGGGGCTTTACTACTGCTCTTACCGGTTGGGCCGTGCCCACCTAGGTGTCCTGTATGGTGGCTGCTAGAGAAAGTGCCGATATATCGTGCTGGGTTCATCTTCTTGCTTGTAGTCCTGAGGGAAGTTTAAAATGGGATGCAACTTGCACGGGTTAGAATTAATACATTTATCAGTTTTACTCTTATCGTCATTAATACATTTATCAACTTTACTCTTATCATATATCGGTATGCCATTGTCTGTAGCCACTTTCTTCCCTGTAATATACGGTGGTGGTGGTGCGGTTGCCATCAGTTTCCTGCTAGGGTTGGAACCGGCTGTGTAAGCTAGTTCCCTCTGCATATCGCCCTCTTGTTGCCATAAATGTAAACAGTTTGTGTGTCTGATCCTTTGTTTTCGGGACTTTAACAGACATATCCTAATCCTTAAATTCTGCAACACCTCTGAATCAAAACTACCTATCCCAGGAAATGGTGCTTTATCCCCCACAGTCATTCGTGTCCATTCATCACAAAAGGTCTCAGTGTGGGGACCATACTTCCCCCACATTACTAACCGAGCTGACCCCCTGGGTCTGAAATCTGCAGTCTGAACCCTGACTGAGGAACGTCCCTGTGTTGTGCACTTGGCTTCCATTGTGGACCTTTTTAACATGGGAAAACTTCCTAAAATGCACCAAACACAGTAGTCTACCGGTGGAAGTCCTCAAAGTTCTTCCACTAACTTCTTCTGCTTCGAGTATCACGGATCCGCCTTATTTAGCAGACACGTGTAGCCGTTGCAGGCCCTACTTCAGCCTATATCCCCTGGGCCTTTTAGGAGTAACTTACCGTACCCAGTGAATATCTGCCTCTGGAGATTTTCCTGAGAGACCAGCGAAAACTCCCTAAACCTTTACTTTACACAAATCACGCTTGCATGTGCTTCCTATAATGCGTATGATGACGAGATTTACGCACAAATATGCAAAACTTCGTATCACGTTGCGTCACGTATTGCCCATACAACCGTGCGGTCCAATCGTACCGCTTATAGACACTTGCTATCTATAAGTGGTAGGATCACTGGAGTCTCCACACTGTGCTCCAAAACAGCTGGACTGTAATACCATGAAAACTTTATCACACTCCGTTGCACGTATTCACCTAGACCGTGCTCACCACGTTTTCACCTAGACTATGCTTCACCAAGTTTCACCAAGCTTCACCAAGATCACCAAGTTCACCAAGCGGGATTCAATACATTCACACCTTATTCAGCCCACACTAACATTCTATAATTTTCTGATCAGAAAAATATCTTTTCCTGTTAACTGATAGCTTTCCCCAGAGGTACTACAGTAAAAAAAGGTTTTTAAACAAAATATTGGAAACTGATCAATTTGTGCTATTATCGCGTGGTTACCGTCTTGCGCCTAAACTAAAACAATGCTATTGTGTGATTTGTATTTAGCGGTCGTACTTTTACGCATGTTGTGTGAACACGTCACGTGCGTACGTCCTTACGTTGTGTACGCAGTCCCATACACTGTCCGAGACACGTGTACAAAGGCCATACGTCCGCAATACTACAAATCCCACACTTCTATTAATGTAAACGATATTTAACTATAATCGCTCACTTAACACTACACACAGTTTCTTTCTGTATAAACCTTTACAACTAGGCCAGGCTGTGTGTGCGTCTTACACTTACTTCCTTAAATATTAACTCTATATTTTAACTAAATAGCAACAAATTTTTCAGTACAGGTCAAAATGAATCTAGTAATCGCTAATTCAAATGGTATGATTCAGATTGGATAGCTATCTTGCAGAACATACATTGATATAAACACACACATAATTATAATATTATATATATGTACCATTCACTGGTCTCCTGAGACTCATTTACCCATTAAGTGCTTCTAATTTGCATATGAATGCTATGTGCTATTGGCTGCCTGTAAAGGTGGTTTTTTCCACTGCTAGGAAAAAGCAGTTACACAGGTTAATTTGCATTTCAATGGCTATCTTATAGCCAGCAGAGTTAACTGAATCTTAGAGGTAAAAGAAAAAAACAAAAAACTTTGTTTGTCGTTCTTACATCAAGTATTCATCTTATTATTAACTTTCATTAAGCCCCATCTGAAACTATTTGTAATTGACTATGGCATGGGTTAAATAAATGCATTGGTAACTCATAAATGGTGATTTCTTTTTTTGACCAAGGATGGCTGATTATTCCGGGCAGTGAAAATCAGCCATTTAGAAAAATGACCTTCCCAACCTGGTCGCTGCTCCTCCCCCTTCCACATCCATGAGGGTTACACAAAATGGTGGACAGGCCATGTGGTTAGTCCAAAATGGAGGACAAACCATGCGGCTTCCTTTGTTACAAAGAAATCACACACCATGCAAGCCCCTGAAGTTATATTAGGCCTGAGTTAAAAAAAAAACAACACTATATCAAGGCTTTTGCAGCAACTTTTAAATGTACTTTTACCCTACTTAACAGATAAGCAATCCAATCTGAATCAAACACAATATTACTCATTTGAACCTTGTTTTGCAACAATATGAGCAGATATGCAGAGTACAGGTGTATGCTTGTATTGTGTGCGCATTTGGCGCCAAACAGAAATTCACAGACTTTAAAAATAGCTTTGCGTTCTTACCTTCCGGATTCCACCAGCATCCCAACAAACCTTGCAGAGCAGACTCTTATCTTATCAGCACTAGTGTATCCACCAACCAGGAGAAGGTTTGTGTGGGATACGATACCTTCCCGCCCTTTGCTGATAGATAAAGTCTGCTGTACGCTGCTAGGCTGTGGGTATGAGGAAAAACTGGACGAGCCCTCAATTGATAATGTCGATATTATCTTAAACCATAAAGCTATACCTTTAAACACACCTTTACCATGGAGCTGCTGCGGTCGCTAGCTCACGCTACGTACTTCGTACGCTATTTGCGTACAGAGTCCCGTACCATGTACGCACTCAGCGTACACATGCCGCACTGTGGGTACAAAGCACACACAGCATGCGCACACACAATTAATCGACCTTAAAACCTTATACAGTTATACAATGCAATGATATGATTACACTTTAAACCTTATGCAGCAAAGCTCTGCAATGATGTTACACCTTAAACCTCATGCAGCAAAGCACTGCAATGATGTTACACCTTATCAATACACTTTTAAAACCTTATACAGTTTGGTAATGTTATACGCTTTAAACCCTAGCAGGAAAGTGAAGACACAACACTGATTTGTAGTTGAAACCACAGGGATCTAAGGCCACTGTGGATTGTTCCAAAAGGTAAACAGTACAAATCATACACTACAGGCTAACAAGATAAATCTAAACAGAATAATGGCTACAGAGAATGTACATACGTGAGAATGTTCACAAGCGCAACCCGGCTTGGTCCTCCGCTGGTCATACAGATAGCGTTCAGAGTCTTCTGACCAGCCAGGCAGCAACAGGCTTTTTTTATACACTACTTCCATATACAATACAATGGTCACTGTAATCCCTTTGTCTATTGGACACAGGGATGTGTCTTAACATTACAGAAGAGGTCATAGGTTGATTTGAAAAGGTGGGCTATGTCTTTCTCAACTGCTCTTGTGGGTGGTCTCCTCTTGATTCCCCCCGCATACATAATATACAGTAAATAAAGTTTAAACCTATATTCTGCTTCTGCATCTAACTATCCTCAGGAACATGCGATTTTCCTCAAACCAACACCAGAATGTTTCCCTTAAAATACCCTACAGCTGGATACCAAACACCACCTTGTAACCTTGTTCTGTCCCCTCCTATCCTGTAAAGGTGAATCCCTTTGTTCTGTTACTATTTTAAATAGCTATATATTTCTGATGTGGTGCAGGGGGCTATGTGTACAATGTGCACTATTTGGGTTAAATATGTAATGTTCTAATAACCCTCTACGCGCTCACAAACTCTGCCGTAAATACCCATATCACGCGCATGATCACCGGAGAGATCCTACGCAAATTGCGGATATGTGCACTCACGGAGGACTGAGTGCACGAGCAGCGGGCATGTGCATGGGGTTAGTACAAGGCATATGTATTACAATATTTTTTGACTTTGACACTGGGAATCTCCTTATTTTGTTTACTACACAATACAATTTCTATTATGATGAGAGCACTACTTACCTTTTCCTGATGGGAGTATCATTTATAGTATAGACCACAGGTTCTCAAACTCGGTCCTCAGGACCCCACACAGTGCATGTTTTGCAGGTCTCCTCACAGAATCACAAGTGAAATAATTAGCTCCACCTATGGACCTTTTAAAATGTGTCAGTGAGTAATTAATACACCTGTGCACTTGTTGGGTTACCTGCAAAACATGCACTGTGTGGGGTCCTGAGAACAGAGTTTGAGAACCACTGGTATAGACTATATCTACACTACAAGTGTAATTATGCACTTTGCCAATGTACATGCTCGCGCTTATATTTTTACAAATGTCAGCATTCAACATAATTGGCTGTCACTGCATACTGGCACTTGGGTACCCAAGTAATACTGTAATAGTGGAACCTCTTGTCATATAACAATGTCAAGGGATGCCAAGATGAGGGCAGTGCTGCTCAGTATTGGGCTGGTACACTCTAGATCAGAGGTTCTCAAACACGGTCCTTAAGACCACCCAATGGTCCAGGTTTTAAGTTTATCCATGCTTGGCCACAGGTGACTTAGTTAGCATCTTAGTCAATTTGATTTGACCATCTGTGCTGAGCCATGGATATACCTAAACCCTCGACCGTTGGGGTGCCTTGGGTACAGAATTTGAGACCCGCTGCTCTAGATCCAGAAGCTCAATAATGTTTGCACCACTCTCCCTCCCATAGAGGATTGTCTGTTTCTGAATAGACTTGCCTAAAAGTAACCAGTGGCAGCTCCAGAGGTGGGGCTACAATGTGTTCTCAACTATTCTTTCTTCTCTGCCTTCTGCGACTCCCAGTCACTCTCTCAGTTAGTGTTTGACACAATCCACATGACACTGAACAGCAGTGGTGTTGGGTTTAGTTTCGGTTGCCACAATAATAGTTTTTTTTCATCTTGGATTTCTCCATTTGAAACACATTTTTTAATACTATAAAAGGATTGTTGAAAAACAAATATTTTTTTGTGGAAAAAGTTTTTTTCTGAAAATATGGTATCAAATCTGTTCCATCTCTCGTTTCTCGAACTAGAATTAAAATCTATGGACTGTTTTCTAAATCAGTTTACTTTTATGTTGTAACCTGATGATATAACTACAATTGTGAATTTGTTGAAAAACTAAAACCAATTTTTTTGTGAACAGGTGATATAGATTATGCAATTTATCAGATCTGTTTACCCTCTTTTTACATACTGGAGTATCCATTGATGCTCCTATCTATACTGGGTGTAATCATGATTTTAGAGATCTGGCTATGATGCCCCATTAATATTTACAGAGAATTGTGTAGTCCCATTAGGTGCTTATGACCACACCACATTGAATGTGCCCAAACATGTCTGATCTTGGAAGCCTAACATTGATGGGCCTGGTTAGTACTTGAATGGGATACTTTCTGGGAATACCAGGTGTTGTAAGATGCTCTTATCAGATGGTAAATAAACAATGGGCCTAATTCAGATCTGATCGCAGCGGCAACATTTTTCTCTAATGTGCAAAACCATGTGCAGTGTAAAAATAAAGTAACCAGTGTTTACCCTGCACAGAAACAATGTAACCAGCCCAAATCTAACTCTCTCCACGTTACATCTGCCTCCCCTGCAGTGCACATGGTTTTGCCCATTAGAGAAAGATTTTGCGGCTGCGATCAGGTATGAATTATGCCGAATCTCCCTTTCATTGGATACTAAGACATTGTGTCCCAGATCTTTATTATCATTGTTGTGTTGAAACTACTTTATGACTGACCTGGGGATACGTACAACCATTTGACTATTGAGACTACCACGAGACTATTAATCAGACATTTGACTAACATCACGTTGCACATGGAGAGGTTAGTTCCACTTTCCCCACTATACGAACCAATTAAGGGTTCAAATCATTGTATATAGGAGGAAACCCATATTTTTTTTTACCAAATAGCCCAACATTTGAAATATACTTGACAAGTGAAAGGAACAAAATAATATACAGTAATATTCCCTATATTGGGGTAATATTAATTACACCCCTTACCCTTATGTGCCTTAATCTGATTTTATCATAACGTAAAAAAAAAACCACTCAAAGTTAATTTTAGAAGCGTTAATTAATAAAAGCTATGTTTTAATTTGACTATAGACTAATACTTTCTAAAGTGTGCCCCAGAAAAAATTACAGTGCCTTGCTAAAGTATTCAACCCCCTTTGCATTTTTCATGTTTTGTTGCCTCACAACCTGGAATGAAAATGGATTGTTTGAAGGTTGGCATCATTTCATTCACAGAACATGGCTACAACTTTGAAGATGTTTTTTTTTTTGGGGGGAAGCAAATAACAAATAGGATAAAAGAAAAGAAAACTTCAGCGTGCATAACTATTCACCCCCCTAAAGTCAGTACTTTGTAGAGCCACCTTTTGCGGCAATTACAGCTGCAAGTCACTTTGGATAAGTCTATGAGCTTGCCACATCTTGCCATTGGGATTTTTTCCCATTCCTCAAGGCAAAACTGCTCCAGCTCCTTTATGTAGGATGGTTTCCACTTGTTAACCTCAATCTTCAAGTCTGACCACAGATTCTCAATTGGATTGAGATCTGGGCTTTGACTAGGCCATTCCAACACATTTAAATGTTTCCCCTTAAACCACTCGAGTGTTGCTTTAGCAGTATGCTTCGGGTCATTGTCCTGCTGGGAGGTGAACCTCCGTCCCAGTCTCAAATCACAGGCAGACTGAAACAGGTTTTGCTCAAGAATATCCCTGTATTTAGTACCATCCATCTTTCCCTCGACTCAAAACAGTTTCCCAGTCCCTGCATGTTTCACTGTGGGGATGGTGTTCTTGGGGTGGTGGGATGTGTTGGGTTTTTGCCAGACATAGCGTTTTCCTTGGTGGCCAAAAAGTAAAATTTTAGTCTTATCTGACCAGACAACCTTCCTCCATACATTTGGGGAGTCGCACATGCCTTTTGGCAAACTCAAAACGTGCCATCTTATTTTTAACACTAAATAATGTTTTGTTTTTTTCAGGCCACTCTTCCATAAAGCCCAGCTCTATGGAGTGTACGGCTTATTGTGGTCACATGCGCAGATACACCAGTCTCTGCTGTGGAACTCTGCAGCTCCTTCAGGGTTACCTTTGGTCTCTGTGCTGCCTCTCTGATGAATGCCCTCCTTGCCCGGTCTGTGAGTTTTGATGGCCGGCCCTCTCCTTTGTTGTGGTACCATGGTCAAAGATTTGGATATTTTTTTTTTTTTATAACCCAGCCCTCACTTGTACTTCTCAACAACTTTGTCCCTGACTTGTTTGGAGAGCTGCTTGGTCTTCATGGTGTGATGCCCCTAGCTTAGTGGTGTTGCAGCCTCCGGGTCCCTTCAGAAAAGGTGTGTTTATACTGACAGATCATGTGACACTTAGATTGTACACAGGTGGACATTTCACTAATTACTTGACTTCTGAAGGTAATTGGTTGCACCAGAACTTTTGAGGGGCTTCATAGCAAAGGGGGTGAATATATATATGCACATGCCAATTTTAAAATTTTTATTTATAAAAATTATTTTTTATATACATTTTTCTCATTTCACTTCACCAACTTAAACTATTTTGTGCAGATCCATCACATAAAATTCAGATTAAAAAAATAAAAAGACAGGTTGCAATGTAACAAAATAGGTAAAAGCCTAGAGGGGGGAAACTTTAGCAAGGCACTGTATTTGTTTGTCTTTTTTGCATCTTTGCAAAACTCTAGTTGAAATTTCATTACTTAAATACTGGGAGCACCATCAACCAAATGCTGTATATGATTGACGGTACAAACAGCTGCGATGTTGGTTATGCATAAATTGTTCTACGAAAGAAAAAAAATCTTCCTAATATAATCCTATTACGGATTAACTCCTACAGTTGATGTGGCTCTCCTATTTGAATCTTTGACTGCACTGCAAGTGAGCATGGCCTGTTAAGCTAGGCACAGTATAACTCACCAAGCAGGGCTGTAATTTGGAGCGTGTTTGATTATAAGCTCTTATTTGATGATCGTCAAATTAACATAATAAAAACAGCCACAAACTATGACATCTCATTTTATTTTTAATTATGTGTACATATTTACTAAGTAAGACAGCTTACAGTGGCAGTCTGTGCATGTCCTACCCGTTTACACTCCACTCATGATAGTGTATTGTACAGTAGAGTGGAATTATCTTGGAGTTACTTGGAACGGCGGCTGCACAAGTCCTAAAAGTAGATAAAGAGAACCAAATCAAAGAAATGAGACACAAGGATTAGACATGCTCATTTTATTATTGAGGAAAGTGATCCAATATCACATATCTGTGAGTGTCAAAAGTATGTGACCCTTTAGGCTTAGCAGATATTTTGAAAGTGAAATTAGAGTCAGGTATTTTCAATCCATGGGATGACAATCAGGTGTGAGTGGACATCCTGTCTTTTTAAAAGAACAGGGATCTATTAAAGTCTGATTTTCACAACACGTTTGTGAAAATGTATCATGACATGAACAAAGGAGATTTCTGGGGACCTCAGAAGAATAGTTGTTAATTCTCATCAGGCTGGACAAGGTTACAAAACCATCTCTAAAGAGTTTGGACTTCATCAATAAACAGACAGACAGATTGTGTAGAAATGAAGGAAATTCCAGACCATTATTACTCTCCCAAGGAGCAGGGTCAGCATCAGAAATCTAGGGGCCTAGTACACTGATATCCCTGTCGCAACAAGCTGCCAACCTGCCTGAGTGTCTGCGCGGCGGACTGGCAGTCACTCTAGCCGAAGTCCCGTTCCTGCTTGGCCACTTCTCACAGCAGAGACAGGATGGGCGGGGAGGGGAGGATGCAGCGTCGTGCGTAGATAGTCGTGACGTCATTGCACACGGGGACTGGCTGCAGGTCTCGGAGTTCCTGACAGCTGACCTGGGGCTGGGCTGGGGGTAATGAGGGGTGACCACTTTTAAAGTACACAGTGGGCGGGCCAGGGCTAGCGTGCCGTGCACTATGTAATTATTTAAATCCATGCCATGCTGCTACTGCTGAACCTTCGGCCCCTCACAACATCAGAGCCCGGGACGGGTGTCGTCTTTGACCTCCCTGTCGCCGGGCCTGCCCAGGAGTAGTCGACCAACAAAGATCACGCCAAGAGCAAGGTGTCAAAGAGTTTGCAAGGTCACAAAGGAACCCAAGGTAACCATTAAGCTCTTGAAGGCTTTTCTTACATAAGCTAATGCTAATGTAATGTTCATGAGTCCACCATCAGGAGGACACTGAACAACAATGGTGTAAATGAGAGGATTGCAACGAGAAAGCCGCTGCACTCCAAAAAGAACATTGCTGCCCATCTGCAGTTTGCTAAAGATCACCTGGACAAGCTAGAAGGCTATTGGAACAATGTTTTGTGGACAGACGAGTCCACAATAGAGCTTTTTGGCTTAAATGAGAAGCATTATGTTTGGAGAAAGGAAAACACTGCATTTAAGCATAAAAACCTCATACCATCTGTGAAACATGATCGTGGTAGTATCATGATTTGGGCCTGTTTTGCTGCCTCTGGCCCAGGATGACTTGCCATCATTGATGGGACAATTAATTCTGAAGTATACTAGAATATTCTAAAGGAAGATGCCAGGACATCTGTCCATGAGCTGCATCTCTAGAGAACATGGGTCATGCAAGACAACAAGCCAAAGCACACAAGTCATTTAACAAAAGAATGGTTAAAGAAGAATAAATTGAATGTTTTGGCAAATTCAAAGTCCTGACATCAATATAATCAAAATGTTGTGAAAGGACCTAAAGCGAGCAGTCATAGGAGGGAACTCACCAACATAACAGAGCTGAAGCTGTTTTGTATGGAGGAATGGGGTAAAATTCCTCCAAGTCGATGTTCAGGACTAATCAACAATTACCGGAAATGTTTACATGCAGTTACAGTATTACTGCATAAGGGGGTCATACCAGATACTGAAAGCAAAGGTTCACATACTTTTGCCACTCACAGGTATGTGATATTGGATAATTTTCCTTAAAAAAAAAAAAGAAGTGCACGTCTATTTTTTTTTGTCTCTCATTTGTTTGATTTGGCTCTCCTTATCTACTTTTAGGACAGAGGAGTGTGAAAAGCTGGGGTAGTTTTAGGCCAAATTTCAGCAGAAATACCGTATAGGAAATTCTGAAGTGTTCACAAACTTTCAAGCACCACTGTATGTATATGTGTGTGTATATATATATATATATATATATATATAAAGCAACACAGGTGCGGCACTCAAGCATTTCAATAACTACAAAAGCAGGTGGACGCTCTTTTAGATCTAAAAGAGTGTCCGCCTGCTTTTGTGGGTATTGAAATGCTCGAGTGCCGCACCTGTGTTGCTTTTTGTATTTTCTCCGTGAGGGCACCGGCTCAGATACATTGTAGAGTTGGTAGTGCCGGACCTTCGACATGTGTGTGTGTATATATATATGAATATGAAAAATAATGTACAGGTGCGCTGGTGATCATTAGATGAAGGTGTTCCGTTCACAGTAAATAAATCTCTGTGCTGTTGCACTGGTGTACCTAGCACCGCGGCAGATCTCCAAAGCCGCTCAGGACTCCTTGAGCAAATGTAACTGGAAAGAAAAATCAGGAGAACGCGCCCATAGTGCAGATAAATTTATTTCAGACAACGGGGCCTGCCAGACGTGCGTTCTCCCACTCCCGGCTTACACATCCCGGCTGCATCCTTGCGAGTGACCTGACGGGTTTGGTCTTTTCCGGCGCAGTGCATGGTCCGGTCTCTGATGACAGCAGGTCTGGTGTTTTGCCTGGTGGATTATGACATGTGTTCAAACTGGCCCAAAGAGTGGGTCTTATAGGGTACGGGTCTCTCATTATTCATGAAATGTCCTTTTTACCCGTTGTCTGAAATAAATTTATCTGCACTATGGGTGCGTTCTCCTGATTTTTCTTTCCAGGTAGTGCAGCTCATCCAGGATGGCACATCAATGCGAGCTGTGGCAAGAAGGTTTGCTGTGTCTGTCAGCGTAGTGTCCAGAGCATGGAGGCGCTACCAGGAGACAGGCCAGTACATCAGGAGACGTGTAGAAGGCCGTAGGAGGCCAACAAACAAGCAGCAGGACCGCTACCTCCGCCTTTGTGCAAGGAGGAACAGGAGGAGCACTGCCAGAGCCCTGCAAAATGACCTCCAGCAAGCCACAAATGTGCATGTGTCTACTCAAACGATCAGAAGCAGACTCCATGAGGGTGGTATGAGGGCCCGACGTCCACAGGTGGGGGTTGTGCTTACAGCCCAACACCGTGCAGGACGTTTGGCATTTGCCAGAGAACACCAAGATTGGCAAATTCACCACTGGCGCCCTGTGCTCTTCACAGATGAAAGCAGGTTCTTACTGAGCACATGTGACAGGCGTGACAGGGTCTGGAGACGCCAAGGAGAACGTTCTGCTGCCTGCAGCATCCTCCAGCATGACCGGTTTGGCAGTGGGTCAGTAATGGTGTGGGGTGGCATCTCTTTGGGGGGCCGCACAGCCCTCCACGTGCTCGCCAGAGGTAGCCTGACAGCCATTAGATACCGAGATGAGATCCTCAGACCCCTTGTGAGACCATATGCTGGTGCGGTTGGCCCTGGGTTCCTCCAAATGCAAGACAATGCTAGACCTCATGTGGCTGGAGTGTGTCAGCAGTTCCTGCAAGACGAAGGCATTGATGCTAAGGACTGATCCACCCATTCCTCAGACCTGAATCCAATTGAGCACATCTGGGACATCATGTCTCGCTCCATCCACCAACAGACTGTCCAGGAGTTGGCGGATGCTTTAGTCCAGGTCTGGGAGGAGATCCCTCAGGACACTATCCGCCACCTCATCAGGAGCATGCCCAGGCATTGTAGGGAGGACATACAGGCACGTGGAGGCCACACACACTACTGAGCCTCATTTTAACTTGTTTTAAGGACATTACATCAAAGTTGGATCAGCCTGTAGTGTGTTTTTCCACTTTAATTTTTAGTGTGACTCCAAATCCAGACCTCCATGGGTTAATAAATTTGATTTCCATTGATAATTTTTGTGTGATTTTGTTGTCAGCACATTCAACTATGTAAAGAACAAAGTATTTAATAAGAATATTTCATTCATTCAGATCTAGGATGTGTTATTTTAGTGTTCCCTTTATTTTTTTGAGCAGTATATATATATATATATATATATATATATATACACATACATACATACACACACACACACACACACACACACACTCAATATATGGTAGTGGAAAGAGGAGTGGTAGGCTGAACAAGCATTTCTATGGCTACTGTAGAAGACAACAGAAACAGACATTACAAACCAAGGAATTTAACTATTTTAACAAAAATAGTATTTAGTACCAACAGAATAATAATAAGATTTTACTCACCGGTAAATCTATTTCTCGTAGTCCGTAGTGGATGCTGGGACTCCGTAAGGACCATGGGGATTAGCGGCTCCTCAGGAGACTGGGCACAACTAAAGAAAGCTTTAGGACTACCTGGTGTGCACTGGCTCCTCCCACTAAGACCCTCCTCCAGACCTCAGTTAGGATACTGTACCCGGAAGAACTGACACAATAAGGAAGGATTTTGAATCCCGGGTAAGACTCATACCAGCCACACCAATCACACCGTATAACTCGTGATACTATACCCAGTTAACAGTATGAAATATAACTGAGCCTCTCAACAGATGGCTCAACAATAACCCTTTAGTTAGGCAATAACTATAAACAAGTATTGCAGACAATCCGCACTTGGGATGGGCGCCCAGCATCCACTACGGACTATGAGAAATAGATTTACCGGTGAGTAAAATCTTATTTTCTCTGACGTCCTAAGTGGATGCTGGGACTCCGTAAGGACCATGGGGATTATACCAAAGCTCCCAAACGGGCGGGAGAGTGCGGATGACTCTGCAGCACTGAATGAGCAAACTCTAGGTCCTCCTCAGCCAGGGTATCAAACTTGTAGACTCCTACAAAAATGTTTTAACCCGACCAAGTAACAGCTCGGCAAAGTTGTAAAGCCAAGACCCCTCGGGCAGCCGCCCAAGAAGAGCCCACTTTCCTCGTGGAATGGGCTTTTACAGATTTAGGGTGCGGCAGTCCAGCCGCAGAATGTGCAAGTTGAATGTGCTACAGATCCAGCGAGCAATCGTCTACTTAGAAGCAGGAGCACCCAGCTTGATGGGTGCATACAGGAGAAATAGCGAGTCAGTTTTCCTGACTCCAGCTGTCCTGGAAACATATACTTTTCAGGGCCCTGACTACATCCAGTAACTTGGAATCCTCCAAGTCCCAAGTAGCCGCAGGCACCACCATAGGTTGTTTCACATGAAAAACTGATACCACCTTAGGAAGGAATTGGGAACGAGTCCTCAATTCCGCCTTATCCATATAAAATACAGATAAGGGCTTTTGTATGACAAAGCCGCCAATTCTGATACACGCCTGGCCGACGCCAAGGCCCACAGAATGACCACTTTCCACGTGAGGTATTATAGCTCCACGGATTTAAGTGGCTCAACCCAATGCGACTTCAGGAAATCCAACACCACGTTGAGATCCCACGGTGCCACTGGAGGCACAAACGGGGGCTGACTATGCAGCACTCCCTTAACAAAAGTCTGAACTTCAGGCAGTGAAGCCAGTTCAATTTTGGAAGAAAATCGATAGAGCCGAAATCTGGACCTTAATGGAACCCAATTTTAGGCCCATAGTCACCTCTGACTGTAGGAAGTGCAGAAATCGACCTAGCTGAAATTTCTCCTTTGGGGCCTTCCTGGCCTCACAGTACGCAACATATTTCCGCCATATGCGGTGATAATGGTTTGCGTTCACTTCTTTCCTAGCTGTAAATAGCGTAGGGATAACTTCCTCCGGAATTCCCTTTTCCTTCAGGATCCGGCGTTCAACCGCCATGCCATCAACGCAGCCGCGGTACGTCTTGGAACAGACAGGCCCCCTGCTGCAGCAGGTCCTGTCTGAGCGGCAGAGGCCATGGGTCCTCTGAGATCATTTCTTGGAGTTCTGGTTACCAAGCTCTTCTTGGCCAACCCGGAACAATGAGTATAGTTCTTACTCCTCTCCTTCTTATTATTCTCATTACCCTGGGTAAGAGAGGCAGAGAAGGGAACACATACACCGACTGGTACACCCACAGTGTTAGCAGAGCGTCCACAGCTATCGCCTGAGGGTCCTTATCTTTGTAACTTTTAGTTGAGGCGGGACGCCATCATGTTCACCTGTGGCCTTTCCCAACGGTGCACAATCATTTGGAAGACTTCTGGATGAAGTCCCCACTCTCCCGGGTGGAGGTCGTGTCTTCTGAGAAAGTCTGCTTCTCAGTTGCCCACTCCGGGAATGAACACTGCTGACAGTGCTAACACATGATTTTCCGCCCATCGGAGAATCCTTGTGGCTTCTGCCATCGCCATCCTGCTTCTTGTGCCGCCCTGTCGGTTTACATGAGCGACCGCCGTGATGTTGTCTGACTGGATCAGCACCGGCCTGTGTTGAAGCAGGGGTCTAGCCTGACTTAGGGCATTGTAAATGGCCCTCAGTTCCAGAATATTTATGTGTAGGGAAGACGCCTGACTTTTCCATAGCCTTGGAAGTTCCTTCCCTGTGTGACTGCCCCCCAGCCTCGAAGGCTAGCCTCCGTGGTCACCAGGACCCAGTCCTGTATGCCGAATCTGCGGCCCCCTAGAAGATGAGCACTCTGCAGCCACCACAACAGCGACACCCTGACCCTTGGAGACAGGGTTAACCGCCGATGCATCTGAAGATGCGACCCGGACCACTTGTCCAACAGATCCCACTGGAAAATCTTTGCATGGGACCTGGCGAATGGAATTTCTTCGTAAGAAGCTACCATCTTTCCCAGGGCTCGCGTGCATTGATGCACCGACACCTGTATACGTATTAGGAGGTCTCTGTCTAGAGACGACAACTCCTTGGACTTCTCCTCCGGGAGAAACCCTTTTTATCCTGTTCTGTGTCCAGAACCATACCCAGGAACAGTAGACGCGTCGTAGGAACCAGCTGCAACTTTGGAATATTCAGAATCCAGCCGTGCTGTTGTAGCACTTCCCGAGATAGTGCTACTCCGACGAACAACTGCTCCCTAGACCTCGCCTTTATAAGGAGATCGTCCAAGTACGGGATAATTATTTCGGCCATTACCTTGGTAAATACCTCGGTGCCGGGGACAGAGCAACGGCAATGTCTGGAATTGGTAATGACAATCCTGTACCACAATATTGAGGTACTCCTGGTGAAGAGGGTAAATAGGGACATGCAGGTAATCATCCTTGATGTCCAGTGATACCATGAAATTCTCCAGGCTTGCAATAATCGCCCTGAGCGATTCCATTTTGAACTTGAACCTTCGTATATAAGTGTTCAAGGCTTTCAATTTTAGAATGGGTCTCACCGAACCGTCTGGTTTCGGTACCACAACATTTTGGAATAGTAACCCCCGGCCTTGTTGAAGGAGGGGTACCTTGATTTCACCTGCTGGAAGTACAGCTTGTGAATTGCCGCCAGTACTACCTTTCTCCGAGGGCAGCAGGCAAGGCTGATGTGCGGTAACGGCGAGGGGGAGTCGCCTCGAACTCCAGCCTGTATCCCTGTGATACTATTTGCAGAACCTAGGGATCCACCTGTGGGCAAGCCCACTGGTCCCTGAAGTTCCCGAGACGCGCCCCTACCGCACCTGTCTCCACCTGTGGAGCCCCAGCGTCATGCTGTGGACTCAGAGGAAGCGGGGGAAGATTTTTGATCCTGGGAACTGGCTGCTGGTGCAGCTTTTTCCTTCTTCCCTTGTCTCTGTGCAGAAAGGAAGCGCCTTTGACCCGCTTGCTTTTCTGAAGCCGAAAGGACTGTACCTGAAAATACGGTGCTTTCTTAGGCTGTGAGGAAACCTGAGGTAAAAAAAATTTCTTCCCAGCTGTTGCTGTGGATACGAGGTCCCAGAGACCATCCCCAAACAATTCCTCACCCTTATAAGGCAGAATCTCCATGTGCCTTTTACAGGCAGCATCACCTGTCCACTGCCGGGTTTCTAATACCCTCCTGGCAGAATGGACATTGCATTAATTCTGGATGCCAGCCGGCAAATATCCCTCTGTGCATCCTTTATATATAAGATGACGTCTTTAATATGCTCTATGTTAGCAAAATATTATCCCAGTCTTAGAGTATTAATATTATCTGACAGGGTATCAGACCACGCTGCAGCAGCACTATTTATGCTGAGGCAATTGCAGGTCTCAGTATATAACCTGAGTGTGTATATACAGACTTCAGGATAGCCTCCTGCTTTTTATCAGCAGGTTCCTTCAAGGTGGCCGTTTCCTAAGACGGCAGTGCCACCTTTTTTGACAAACGTGTGAGCGCCTTATCCACCCTAAGGGATATCTCCCAACGTGACCTATCCTCTGGCGGGAAAGGGTACGCCATCAGTAACTTTTAGAAATTACCAGTTTCTTATCGGGGGAACCCACGCTTCTTTACACACTTCATTCATTCATCTGATGGGGGAACAAAACACTGGCTGCTTTTTCTCCCCAAAAATAAAACCCCTTTTATGTGGTACTTGGGTTCATGTCAGAAAATGCGTAACACATTTTTCATTGCCGAGATCATGTAACGGATGTTCCTAGTGGATTGTGTATATGTCTCAACCTCGTCGACACTGGAGTCAGACTCTGTGTCGACATCTGTCTGCCATCTGAGGTAACGGGCGTTTTTTGAGCCCCTGATGGCCTTTGAGACGCCTGGGCAGGCGCGGGCTGAGAAGCCGGCTGTCCCACAGCTGTTACGTCATCCAGCCTTTTATGTAAGGAGTTGACACTGTCGGTTAATACCTTCCACCTATCCATCCACTCTGGTGTCGGCCCCACAGGGGGCGACATCCCATTTATCGGCCTCTGCTCCGCCTTCACGTAACCTTCCTCATCCAACATGTCGACACAGCCGTACCAACACACCGCACACACACAGGGAATGCTCTGACTGAGGACAGGACCCCACAAAGTCCTTTGGGGAGACAGAGAGAGAGTATGCCAGCACACACCAGAGCGCTATATAATGCAGGGATTAACACTATAACTGAGTGATTTTTTTTTTCCCCCAATAGCTGCTTGTATACATATATTGCGCCTAAATTTAGTGCCCCCCCTCTTTTTAACCCTTTGAGCCTGAAAACTACAGGGGAGAGCCTGGGGAGCTGTCTTCCAGCTGCACTGTGAATAAAAAATGGCGCCAGTGTGCTGAGGGAGAAGCCCCGCCCCTTTTTCGGCTGACTTTCTCCCGCTTTTTCTGGAATACTGGCAGGGGTAATTTTACATCTATATAGCCTCTAGGACTATATATGATGTAGATTTGCCAGCCAAGGTGTCATATATTGCCCTCAGGGCGCCCCCCCCAGCGCCCTGCACCCATCAGTGACCGGAGTGTGAGGTGTACATGAGGAGCAATGGCGCACAGCTGCAGTGCTGTGCGCTACCTTGGTGAAGACCGAAGTCTTCTGCCGCCGATTTTCCGGACTCTTCATGCTTCTGGCTCTGTAAGGGGGACGGCGGCACGGCTCCGGGAACGAACACCAAGGTCGGGTCCTGCGGTCGATCCCTCTGGAGCTAATGGTGTCCAGTAGCCTAAGAAGCCCAAACTACCACCTGTTAGGTAGGTTCGCTTCTTCTCCCCTTAGTCCCTCGCTGCAGTGAGTCTGTTGCCAGCAGATCTCACTGTAAAATAAAAAACCTAAATATACTTTCTTTCTAGGAGCTCAGGAGAGCCCCTAGTGTGCATCCAGCTCAGCCGGGCACAAGAATCTAACTGAGGTCTGGAGGAGGGTCTTAGTGGGAGGAGCCAGTGCACACCAGGTAGTCCTAAAGCTTTCTTTAGTTGTGCCCAGTCTCCTGCGGAGCCGCTATTCCCCATGGTCCTTACGGAGTCCCAGCATCCACTTAGGACGTCAGAGAAAGAAAGTGTAGTTCTTCTCACATATATCTAAAGAAGCCTCAGCATGAAACCTGCTCTCAACCTCAGATACTGTGTATGTCAAATGTTACACTACTTAAAGACAAAACATTTCCAAAGAACTGAGATTACATCCTACATAAATAAAAGCATTGTATTACTAATCTCTGCATTTTGGCACTCATGCATGGCAGAATTCCAGATTTATAGATTTACTACAACACTATTAAGCAGGGTCTCAGTTTTGCATTAATTCAACTGGTAGGAATGTTGGAGGATGAAATGTCCATTTAAGGGTCATTAAAGTTCATTTGTGACATAAATCTAATTTGGGACACAGTCATGGGACTCATAATAAAATATTGGTTGCTATTGTTAAACTTGCAGACTGCTTAGTTGGGTAACAGCCAAGGGCATTCCTATGAAGTATTCTTCATTGAGTCTATAATAGATGTGATTTTAATATATGTATATACATTTATAATCAAATCCAGTGCGTATGTGTGATGATACTCAGTCATAAGAACTGGCAATTTTTATTTATTTTTTCATTTCTGGAAGGCACAGTCTTTAGCTGGCTTGAATAATTTCTCATGAGATGTCACAGATTTTATTCTGGAATACTATATACTCATAGTCATCAGTGCCTCTGTCAAGTGGAATCCCACAGGGTTCTATACCATCTCCCATGATTTTTGCAGTATACATGCAATCACTGGGTGAAATAATCAGACATCATGGCGTGGTCTACCACTGCTATGCAGATGATACACAACTGTACCTGTCCTTTGCTGCTGCTACTGAGAACCCAATAACAACCCTAAATGGCTGTCCAGCTGAGCTCCAGGAGTGGATGAGTGCCAGATGCCTGCGACTGAATCCTGATAAAACAGAGGTTCTCATGATAGGTCACAGGACAAGACTGCAGCATAGCCATCCAACATGACTTATGCTTGGGGGTTCAGAATTACAAATCACTAAACACTGAGGGGTATATTTACTAAAATTCGGATTTTTCTGAATGAGGTTAAAGTTCAAACATGAATGACATCGAATGTGTGAAACTGCAACTTTTTGAATTTTTTACTCCTCATTTACTATGCTGTCGTATTCTGCATTTTCGAGTTTTCCGATGTCATTCGTATTTTCGGACAGTGTTTTACGGGAGTGAATAGTAAAACACTGCTGACATTAACACAATGAATCTCGTCCGGATCTGTGAGATCCGTGCAGGGCTTCATTGTGCACCTTTAAAAAAAAAAAAAAAAAATGTTAAAAATCAAGAAAAAAAATGCGTGGGGTCCCCCCTCCTAAGCAAAACCAGCCTCGGGCTCTTTGAGCCGGTCCCGGTTGAAAAAATATGGGGGAAAAATTGACAGGGGTTCCCCCATATTTGATCAACCAGCACCGGGCTCTGCGCCTGGTCCTGGTGCCAAAAATACGGGGGACAAAAAGCGTAGGGGTCCCCCGTATTTTTAACACACACACCGTGATAGTAAAACTTTATTACATACATGCACACCTACATACATACATACTTACCTATGTTCACACGAGGGTCGGTCCACTTCTCCATGTAGAATCCACGGGGTACCTGTGAATAAAATTCTACTCACACAATCCAGTGTAGATCGGTCCTCTTCTACTTGTAATCCACGTACTTGGCAAAAAAACAAACCGAAAAACCCGAACCACGCACTGAAAGGGGCCCCATGTTTACACATGGGACCCCTTTCCCCGACTGCCGGGATCCCCAGTGACTCCTGTCAAAGAGGGTCCCTTCAGCCAATCAGGTAGCGCCACGTCGTGGCACTCTCCTGATTGGCTGTGCGCTCCTGAGCTGTCAGTCAGGCTGCGCACGGCAGAGATACAATGTAGCGCATAGGCGCTCCATTGTATCCAATGGTGGAAACTTTGCGGTCAGCGGTTGAGGTTACTCGCGGTCAACCGCTGACCGCAAAGTTCCCACCATTGTATACAATGGAGCGCCTATGCGCTACATTGTATCTCTGCCGTGCGCAGCCTGACTGACAGCTCAAGAGCACACAGCCAATCAGGAGAGTGCCACGACGTGGCGCTCCCTGATTGGCTGAAGGGACCCTCTTTGACAGGAGTCACGGGGGATCCCGGAAGTCGGGGAAAGGGGTCCCATGTGTAAACATGGGGCCCCTTTCAGTGCGTTGTTCGGGTTTTTCGTTGTTGTTTTTTTTTGCGAAGTACGTGGATTACAAGTAGAAGAGGACACTGGATTGTGTGAGTATAATTTTATTTACAGGTACCCCGTGGATTCTACATGAAGAAGTGGACCGACCCTCGTGTGAACATAGGTAAGTATGTATGTATGTATGTATGTATGTATGTATGTAGGTGTGCATGTATGTAATAAAGTTTTACTATCACGGTGTGTGTGTTCTGTGTTTTGTTGGGTATTTTTTTTGTAGTAGTACTACAGGTACCAGCGGGCCCGTTTTTCCACCGCATGCTGGTACTTGTGGTTCTCCAAGTACCAGCTTGCGGGGGAGGCTTGCTGAGACTTGTAGTACTGCTACAAAAAACAATATTCTTTTTTTTACACTTGGCTATCAGCCCCCCATCCGCTGCCCTTGGACCTATATAAAAGTGTCCCCCGGCTGTGGCATTATCTCTCTGACTAGTGGAGCCCCGTTGCTGGTGTTAAAAATACGGGGGACCCCTACGCTTTTTGTCCCCCGTATTTTTGGCACCAGGACCAGGCGCAGAGCACGGTGCTGGTTGATCAAGTATGGGGGAACCCCTGTCAATTTTTTCCCCCAGATTTTTCCACCAGGACCGGTTCAAAGAGCCCGAGGCTGCTTTTGCTTAGGAGGGGGGACCCCACGCAATTTTTTTTCTGATTTTTAACACTTTCAAACCCCTTCCCACTGATAAACATGCACGGATCTCACTGATCCGTGCATGCCTATCAGAACACGGTAAAAAAAAGCAGGTCTATTTTAAAACTGCTTTTTTTTAACGATTTGTATTTTTTCACAGCAGTGTTTAGCTATTGCTGGCAGTGTTTGTGAAATAGAATTTTTAGTAAATTACCGAGTTGTATGAAATAACAGGCGTATTTGACCGATGGTGTATTCATTCGTATTTTTTTTCTTTGACTTCCATAAAAATACGAATGCCCTCATCACTGCCGAGATTTTTGTTTAGTAAATTCCCGAGATGACACTTTGAAGAAAAAACAGCAAATCGGTCAAAATCGGGACCTTAGTAAATATACCCCCGAATATTGGTGTTGTCCTGGATTGTGTCTTGACATTTAAACATTAGGGGCCAAATGTAATAGATTGAGAGTTTCAGAAAGTGAGAGATTTGGTGAGGTTTTGCAGTTTTAAAGTTGCAATCATTTACACAGCAAGATCAACCTGGTTTTGCAGTGTAAATGATTGCCACTTTAAAAAAAAACCTGCAAAACCTTACCAAATCACTCACTTTCTGAAACTCTCACTCTATTACATTTGGCCCTAGGTATCAGTCACAATTAAATCTTCATTCTTTCTTCTGAGGAAAAAAGCCAGAATCAAGCTCTTAATTTCCTCAGAAGATCTACCTAGTCATACATGCATTTGTATAATCACGCCTAGACTATTGCAATAACCACTAGCTTGGTCTCCCAGCAAAATAATTGCACTGCTTGCAGATGGTACAAAATGCAGCTATTAACCAACCAGCCTCGTTCTAACCACGTAATACCCATACTCTACCACCTTCACTGCATGTAAGATGGTGAATCATTTTCAAGATTGGTTTTACTGACTTTCAAAGCCCTACATGACAAGGGCCAAAGGTACCTAAAGCAGCTACTTACGGCCCTGTTCAATTACTGCCAGCTGTAGATGAAGGACTATTAGTATCTAGAATCTACCTGAATTCATCTGGGGGTTGAGCTTTCAGTTTTGCGGCTCTGACTATGGAACTCTCTTTCTTGAACAGTTGAAAAGGCTTCCACTCTAGAATCCTGCAAATATAGACTCAAGACTTAACATTATTATTATTTATTGTTTCCGGTAACCAATTCCAAAATCAGGAAGAAATTGTTGAAATAATTTCAGAAATAAATACAGTAATCGGCACACTTATCCGCAGTATGGAAGCAACTGATTAAATGTAACTTTAGCTGAATGACACCACCTCTATTCATCATGCTTGATAGGGGGGAAAAACTGTATTATGAAAGAATTTATCTTTATAGTGAATTAATATAGATATTATCTTTCTGTGACCTGTATAAAGCATTCCCACTTGAAGCCGTTTGCGTGCTTCTATATGGTCAAAATACTTTGACTTACCCTGCAGTTTATAGTAGGGAGTGCACTATCCCATATATGAGACTAATTCTAAATCGGATGCTATAGCGTCTGTGTGCATTTTTTGGCAATAATGGGCCTAATTCAGAGTTGATTGCAGCAGCAAATTTGTTAGCAGTTGGGCAAAACCATGGCCCTCATTCCGAGTTGATCGCTCGGTAATTTTCTTCGCATCGCAGTGAAATTCCGCTTAGTACGCATGCGCAATATTCGCACTGCGACTGCGCCAAGTAATTTTACAATGAAGATAGTATTTTTACTCACGGCTTTTTCTTCGCTCTGGCGAACGTAGTGTGATTGACAGGAAATGGGTGTTACTGGGCGGAAACACAGCGTTTTCGGGGCGTGTGGATAAAAACGCTACCGTTTCCGGAAAAAACGCAGGAGTGGCCGGAGAAACGGGGGAGTGTCTGGGCGAACACTGGGTGTGTTTATGACGTCAAACCAGGAACGACAAGCACTGAACTGAACGCAGATGCCGAGTAAGTCTGAAGCTACTCTGAAACTGCTAAGTAGTTTGTAATCGCAATATTGCGAATACATCGGTCGCAATTTCAAGAAGCTAAGATACACTCCCAGTAGGCGTAGGCTTAGCGTGAGCAACTCTGCTAAATTCGCCTTGCGAGCGATCAACTCGGAATGAGGGCCCATGTGCACTGCAGGGGGGGGGGGGGGGGGGCAGATATAACATGTGCAAAGACAGTTAGATTTGGGTGGGATATGTTAAAACTGAAATCTAAAGTGCAGTGTAAAAATAAAGCAGCCAGTATTTACCCTGCACAGAAACAAAATAACCCACCTAAATCTAACACTCTGCAAATGTTATATCTGCCACACCTGCAGTGCACATAGTTTTACCCAACTGCTAACAAATTTGCTGCTGCAATCATCTCTGAATTACCCCCAATGTTTCTATGAATTTATGCAAATGCTGCTCCAAAGCCCTTCCCTGGTTTACAGCCGTGTGCCTAGATGCGCAATGCCAGAGATGCTCAAATACTACTTTGTCCGTCTTTAGACTTGCGCCTGCCCCCTGGTAGGTACAGATTCTCCATCTGAATCCTCCTTTGTGAACGATTCTGTGCTCTATGTGCAACCACCATCAGTGACACTCCTGTGCGTGGGCTAAGCTGCCTCCCTGTTCCCGCCCAATACATTTCTGGGACCATGCATCTCACGTGCTCACAAGTTCGATTCTGTGCACGTGAAAACTGGATGCCTGCACAGAAAATAATTATTGCGCAGTTGCCTCCAAGTCAGAATCTGGATCCATAATCTGGTAGTACTTTTTCAAGATTTATGGATCTACTCTCTAATAGACGTATTATAAATATGTGCTGTGAACGAGAGCTGGACACCAAGCCAGAATTGGTGGAACTGGACACTGAACTGGGACCAGTGATGTGTGAGCTGCACACTGGGCCGGATACAGATGGAACTGGACGCTGGGCTGAGATCAGTGGTGCGTGAGCTTGATACTGGGCTGGGACCACTGATTCTGTGACTGGACACCAGGCTGGAACCAGCTATGCTGGTAACTGGGTATTGCTAGGTTCAATAGCACTTGTACTGTGGTAGGAAGCTGAGGAAATGCACACACAAATAATAAATGCTTGCTGCTGGAGATATCAGGAACACTATGTGCTAGCAGCACAGAACTGAGATGATAACGTCCTTTAGAATGAGCATTCAGTAGAAGACTGGAACTTTCTGCACAAAAAGCAGATAAATAACTTGATTACAGAAACATAAGTGTTAACTATACACTTAGGATTTCAGGATATCTGCGAAGGGTGCACTATTTCAAAAGTAGAATGCATCTGGTTATTAGCAGATATGGGCTGAGCCCTGCAGTGCTTGAAATCAGTCAACAAGATACAGATGTGTCCACTTACATTGTTGCCTGCAGCATGACAATTTCCGTGTATGTGCCAGACAATACGCCACGCTGCAGCACCATTCGCACCCTGCAATCCTATGGGATTGTGGGCGTGAATGCCGCACATGTGCCCACTGGTGGGCCCCTTTTTCACGGCATACTTGCTGCAAAAGCAAAGATGTAAAAGGACACATCTGTACTCTGGGGTAGACTAGATGAAGCATGCAGGTGAAAGCACAATCAGGAGAGTCACATCAGAACTAAGATGCAGGCTTATAAACAAGGCTGAGGCTGTAGATTTCAGAAGCAGATTCCAACATGCAGAGAACTTGAGCTCACTGAAGAGTCTTGCAATTAGTGAAATATAGCTGCAAACAATAATGACTTGAGACAGAGGTAACAGGTAAAGGCCCTCATTCAGCATAGATCGCTATTGATACTAAACATGCAATTCTTTGCAGTCTCAATTGCAAAGAATTGCACAGGTAGTTGCTACCCGGAAATGGAAAAAATGGGCACTGCAGTTTAGCGATTCATACACAGTTTTGTGAATACATCGCAACCCATATGTAAAATTGGGAACATCGAAAGGGTAAATTTAATCTGCATCAAATCAGAGCATCCACAAATCTGCACATGCTGTTGCATGCAAGTGATCGCAGATGACGTCAGAGACCGCCCACCAAAGGCCATGACATGCCTGCTTTTTCCACCACTCCCTCAAAACGCCATGTTACCACCCCTAAATGCTCACTTCCTATAGATGTGCAATCACATGTGCAATCGCAGGCATGTCATGGCCCACCAAAGGCCATGACATGCCTGCTTTTTCCACCACTCCCTCAAAACGCCATGTTACCACCCCTAAATGCTCACTTCCTATAGATGTGCCATCACATCTCATCAAAATTGTTTATCCACTGCAATCGCGATGTGGCTCTGATGCATGTGCATTGCAAATGTGCAGTCTTCCGGTAATCAGTCAAATTTTGAAAGCTCTAACTTATGTTCCATGCTGAATTAGGCTTAATATCTGTAACTTTGAAAACTGAGACTTTTGCTGATTAGATGCAGTGGAAGCACAGGAGAACTCTGTGGCTTGGAAAGCTGCAGCAGTGCTGAAGCTTGCAGAAAGGAAACCCAGCAATATTGAGGCACTGTATTGAAACTAGGATCTGCAGACTAAACCTGGGTACATACTAGATGAATAATCGGATGATATATTGTTCCGACATGGAACGGAGTGATAACCAGTATTGGCCACATTGCTCAGTGTGTACCCAGTGTGATCGCACGCTCCTGCGGGTCGTTCCCTGGTACGTCCTGTCGGGCATCCTGCATACCCTATAGGACAAGCCAGGGAACAATGGCATGCATTTTAAATGCAGAGGGCAACAATACATCACACCATCGTCCATTGCATCATGCAGTGTGTACGGATGGCGCAATGTATTGTGCCATTGCTGGGTACACACATCATATAATGTGTACCCAGCATTACTGCTAAACAGGAGCCAGGAATTCAGCAATGTGACTTATTGCTCTGGCAGTGAGTTGGTGAACAGGAAAGGTTTACATAGGAGCTGCAGGTCACAGATTGGCTGTCAGAGTCAGCTGAGGCAAGGAGTACTCTGACTGTAAGATGCAGTCAGCTGACAAGATCCAACATGGCAATGCCCATGCATCATCTCCACAATACAAATACAACAAGAAAACCTGACCTATGGGACAGGTGTTTTATCACTTAGTGCATGAAACAAGTCTGAAACTCAGATTCCGGACATGGTCAAACAGATATTACTTTAAACAAGACTGAACATATTTGCTTAAAAGAAAAGGCTAAGGATATGCTTAAATCAAACTCAATTTAAAACGTGTGTGTGTGTGGGGGGGGGGGGGGGTGAGCTATGTACGGCTGCTGTAAATTATGTTTAGAGAGTAATAATGATTTATTACTGATTGATATGTACAGGTAATGTTTAGTGTGCTGGGGGGATACCACAGGGGGGGGGGGGGGGGAGAAGCACCCCCCTCTCTGTCTGCTGTTTGCCTGTGACCCCTCCCCCTTTCTAGCAACTGATATATAATTATCTCCAGGAATGACCGAGCAACTGCCATTGTTTGCTTGTGTGAGAAAGGCATTGAATGGGAGCAGTATTTGGAAGGCATGCTGTTCCTTGTAGTGCTAATGGGAGATCCTGGGGGTGGTTCCCAGGTAAGTTAGCTCTCTGTCTGGATGTGTTTTAGTAATAGATTTTATCATGAGGCCTACTGTAGACAAATCACATGACCCTATGCTATTATGTAGTGTTAGGACTGCTGATATCAGAGAAGCCGTAAAGTGGCTCAGCAGCTAAACATGCGTTTGCAAATGTGACCAATTCTCTGAATTTCTATTATCAGATAGGTTCAGGTATGGTTACAGGTAATTTTTAGTGTGCTGGGGGTATACCACGGGGGGGGGGGGGGGGGGGTACCCACCCTTTCTGACTGCTGATTGTCTGTGACTGCTCCCCCTTTCTGGCACCTGATATATAATTATCTCCAGGAATGACCAAGCAACTGCCATTGTTTGTCTGATTAATATTTGTTCAAACATGTAAAGATTGGTTTACCACTCTTTTGATCCCAGGAGTGTATGTATTCTGTGTAATATGTTAGCTCTAATATTTGTTACAGTATATTGCATGTGGTGTGCAGCTAACATTTCACTCTCATAGTACCGTTCTATGCTTTAATAAAATGTTAAGGGTTTTCTTGCCAAGCACACCTAGTTTCAGGCACATTATTAATACCATAACTAATGACATAATCCATCAGCAGAGCTGTTGTACCTTTCTCTTCTCATTTCATGTGTTGCGCTCAAGTTTCAGAAGCTCAGAGTGTAATGTTCATCATTCAATGAAACAAAACAAAAAAACACCACCCTTAAGACATTTGCACATGCTCAAAGAAACTAAACACAATCATTTTGTGTTTCCTTCATTTACTTTCACATTTTAGGGTTTTAGAGTTTTATAATGGTACTGTACACTTTTGAACAACGCAACTAAAAATAAGAGGGGATAATAAAATACTGCAGTGGCAAGTACCATTTGGGATATAGGTAAAATGTGCAGGGCCAATGCGTTTTATCTGTTGTTAGGACCTCATATTTGAACTGCAATATTTACAATGTATCTTTTACAGACTTTGTATTTGAACTTTAATCTGAAGGAAAGATGTAATTGACACCAGTGGATTGGTAATACAGATATCCGCCACAGTACAGGATAAGCACAACTTTTTTTCTTGTACTTTTCTTTTAACCAAGTGTGTAAGGAATAAATGTGTTTTAATAAGGAGATTTATGGTAGACTTACCATTGTTAAATCTCTTTCTGCGAGGTACACTGGATTTCACAGGGAATTACATTGGGGTGTAGCGTTGGATCTCGATCCGAGGCAACAACAGGCTAAAGCTTTGACTGTTCCCAGGATGCACTGCACCACCTCCTCTATAGCCCTGCCTCCAGGCACTGGAGCTCAGTTTCGTTAACCAGTCCAATGGAGTAGCAGGTAAGAGAGACGGTAGATGTTAGTCACATAGACCCACATTCTCACGACAGGAGAGAGGACTAGCGGCTAATGCCATACAAATCCAAAGAAGCTAAGTGCGTCAGGGTGGGCGCCCTGTGGAATCCAGTGTACCTCGCAGAAAGAGATTTAACAATGGGAAGTCTACCATAAATCTACTTTTCTGCAGTGGGGTACACTGGAATTCCACAGGGAATAACATCGGGGATATCCTAAAGCAGTTTCTAATGGGAGGGGACGTACTGTAGCGGGCACAAGAACCCGGCATCCAAAGGACGCATCCTGGGAGGCGGAAGTATCAAAGGCATAGAACTGGATGAACGTGTTCACTGAGGACCACGTAGCTGCCTTGCATAATTGTTCTGTGGATGCGCTACGGCGGGCTGCCCAAGAAGGTCCAGTAGAATGCGCTTTAATAGCAGCAGGAGTTGGGAGCCCAGCCTGTGCATAGGCTTGTGCAATCACCATTCTAATCCATCTGGCCAAGGTCTTATTCGCAGGCCAGCCACATTTGTGAAAACCAAAAAGTACAAAAAGGGAATCTGACCTCCTGATAGAAGCAGCCCTTTCGACAAACAAGTAGAGCTCGTACCACATCCAAATATCTTTCTTTGGAGGACAAACCAGAAGAGATGAAGGCCGGAACCACAATATTCTGGTTAAGGTGAAAAGATGATACCACCTTAGGCAAATAACCTGGGCGAGTTCGAAGAACTGCCCGGTCACGGTGAAAAATCAGAAAGGGTGGACGACAGGACAAAGCGCCTAAGTCCGACACCCTCTTAGCAGTGGCAACAGCCAATAGAAATACAACCTTAAGCGTAAGGCATTTAAGGTCCACAGACCCAAGAGGTTCAAATGGAGACTCTTGTAGGGCATTCAGAACAACAGACAGATCCCATGGAGCCACAGGAGGGACATAGGGAAGTTGAATCCGTAGAACACCCCGAGTGAAAGTGTGAACGTCAGGAAGAGACGCAATTTTTCTCTGAAACCACACCGACAAGGCAGATATATGGACCTTGATGGAGGCCAGACGAAGGCCCAAGTCTAGGCCTTGTTGTAGAAAAGCCAGAAGCCTGGAAGTTCTCAAAGTATATGCATCATAATTCTTAGCAGCACACCAGGAGAAGAATTCCAGACCCTATAATAAATCCGAGCCAAAGCTGGTTTACGGGCCTTCAACATTGGGGGTCATTCAGAGTTGTTCGCTCGTTGCCGTTTTTCGCAACGGAGCGATTAAGGCAAAAATGCGCATGCGCATGGTTCGCAGTGCGCATGCGGTTAGTATTTTACCACAAAACTTTGTAGATTTACTCACGCCCGAACGAAGATTTTTCATCGTTGAAGTGTTTGTAGTGTGATTGACAGGAAGTGGGTGTTTCTGGGCGGAAACTGGCCGTTTTCTGGGAGTGTGCGGAAAAACGCAGGCGTGCCAGGGAAAAACGCGGGAGTGTCGGGAGAAACAGGGGAGTGGCTGGCCGGACGCTGGGAGTGTGTGTGACGTCAAACCAGGAACGAAACGGCCTGAGCTGATCGCTATTTGTGAGTAGGTCTAGAGCTACTCAGAAACTGCTAAGAAATTTATTTTCGCTATTCTGCGAATCTTTCGTATGCAATTCTGCTAAGCTAAGATACACTCCGCGGCTTAGCGTGTGCAATGCTGCTAAAAGCAGCTAGCGAGTGAACAACTCGGAATCACCCCCATAGTTTGAATGACCGCGTCAGAGAATCCTTTTGCTCTCAGGAGTGAAGCTTCAAGAGCCATGCCGTCAAAGCCAGTCTGGCCAGGTCCAGGTAGACACAAGGGCCCTAAACGAGGAGGTCTGGGCATTGAGGAAGTAGAAGAGGACGCTCTATCAAGAGACCCTGCAGGTCTGAGAACCAGTGTCGCCTGGGCCACGCTGGAGCGACTAGAATTAGTATTCTTCCTTCTTGCTTGAACTTCTGTATTACTCTGGGCAGGAGTGACACTGGAGGGAACACGTATGGCAGCTGAAAGGTCCATGGAATTGCCAGTGCATCCACGAACGATGCTTGAGGTTTGCTTGTCCTTTCTCCAAAGACCAGCACCTTGTGATTGTGTTGAGACGCCATCAGGTCTACATCTGGTAGGTCCCACTTGTCCACTAGGAGTTGAAAAACTTCTGGATGAAGACTCCACTCTCCAGCGTGCACGTCCTGACGACTGAGGAAGCCCGCTTCCCAGTTGAGGACTCCCGGAATGAACACTGCCGATATGGCTGGCAGATGGCGTTCCGCCCATTGGAGGATTTTCTGACACTTACATCATTGCCATGCAGCTTCGAGTGCCGCCTTGATGATTTATGTACGCCACTGTGGTGGCATTGTCTGATTGCACTTGAACAGGCCTGTTCTGTACCAGTGGTAGGGCAGTGTCAACACACTGAACACTGCCCGTAATTCCAGAATGTTTATTGGGAGGAGAGATTCCTCCCTGGTCCACCGACCCTGGAGAGAGTGTTGCTCCAACACCGCGCCCCAATCTCGCAGACTGGCGTACATTGTCAGGAGGACCCAGTTGGAGATCCAGAAGGGGTGGCCCCTGCTCAACTGTTGGTTCTGTAGCCACCAGCTCAGTGACAAATGAACCTCCAGAGTCAAGGAGATCATGTAAGACCTGATCCGATCAGGCAGGCCATCCCACTTGGAAAGGATTAACCTCTGCAGAGGGCAGGAATGAAATTGAGCGTACTCTACCATGTCGAAAGCAGACACCATGAGGCCTAGTACTTGCATCGCCGAGTGTATCGACACTCTCGGGCGAGAAAGGAAGTATCTGATCCTGTCCTGAAGATTCAGGACCTTCTCTGGAGACAGAAACAGTCTTTGGCTGTGTGTGTCCAGCAGCGCTGCCAGGTGCACCATGTTCCGAGCAGGGACCAGCGAGGACTTTTTCCAGTTGATGAGCCACCTGTGGGCTTGTAGGAATTGGACCGTCAGTACCAGATGACTGAGAACATCTTGGGAGTTCGCCAGGATCAGCAAGTCGCCCAAATACTGCAGGATCCGGATTCCCTGACGACTGAGATGGGCCGTCATCACAGCCATTACCTTGGTGAAGATCCGAGGGGCCATGGTCAATCCAAATGGCTGGGCCTGGAATTGATAATGTAGGTTGCCAATAGCAAACTGCAGATAATGATGTGACATGGCAATAGGAATATGCAGGTAAGCATCCTGTATATCCAGGGATACCATATAGTCCATGGGTTCCATTGCCAGTACAATAAAGCGCAAAGGTTCCATACGGAATTTGGACACACTCACAAACTTGCTCAATGATTTGAGGTTGAGGAAAGGCCGGAAAGACCCATTTGGTTTCGGGACTAGTAACCCCTGCCTCTGTGAGACATGGGTACCGGCACTACCATTCCTGTTTCCAGGAGGGATTGTACAACCAGGTGTAGAGCTTGCGCTTTCAATGGATCCGAAGGGATAACTGTTGAACACAACTGGTGAGGGGGACGACTCTTGAAAGAGATCGCATACCCGTGAGAGACAACTTCCCGCACCCAGGCATCTGAAGTGGTCTTTAACCAGGCCTGGACGAACTGTAGAAGTCGACCTCCCACCTTGGGATCCCCCAGGGGGAGTCCCGCCCTGTCATGCAGCAGGCTTGTCTTGTTTGACAGCAGGCTGACGGGCGGCCCAGGATTGTTGAGTGTTTAGATTTAGGCTTAGTGGTTTTGGAAGCACGAGCCTGTCACAGATACGCTTGACCCTTTGCTTGCCTGGAGGTTGAAAGGAACGAAAGGTGGTGATTTTAACCTTTGGAGCAGAAGGATTTGTATTAGGGAGACACGCAGTCTTGGACGTAGCCAAGTCAGTTACGATCTTGTTCAGATCCTCCCCAAATAGGATGTCTCCCTTAAAAAGGAGCACCTCCAAGGTCTTTTTTGGAGTCCAGGTCCACCTTCCAGGACCTCAACCACATAATTCGATGAGCCAGGATAGACGTAGTAGAAGCCTTGGCAGCCATTATTCCTGCGTCAGAGGCCGCCTCCTGAATATAATGGGAGGCTGTAGTAATATAAGAAAGATATTGTCTGGCAGTGACAGAAAAATCCTGAGGCAGCTCATCTTCAATTGCCTGAACCCAAGCTTCAATTCCTTTTGCAGCTCAAGAGGCTGCCATTGTGGGTCTATGTACAGCACAGGTTAGCGTGTAAATAGACTTCAGGCAACCCTCTACACGCTTATCAGTCAGTTCCTTCAGCGAGGCGACAGTGGTGACAGGCAGAGTCGAGGACACCACAAGACGGGCTACATGAGAGTCCACCGGCGGTGGAGTCTCCCATTTGTTACTCAACTCCGCAGGGATAGGGAAACAAGTTACCATCTTCTTGGACAGGGAAAACTTCTTTCCTGGAGACACACAGGATTCCTGACATATGTGAATTAAATGGTCAAAGTATGGTAAGACTACCTTAGCGTCCTTCTGACGTTTGAATTTATCAGGTTTCTTAGACGTAGAAGCAGGTTCAGCGTCATTCTGCATTTGAAGAATCAGCTTAATAGCCTCCACTAGGTCAGGAACGTCAACCTGTGTTATAGAATCCTCATCAGAAGCAACTGTATCTGTCTCTGATGAATCAGTATATTCCCCATCTTCATCAGAAGAATTGTCCGAAATATTAGTGGATTGGGAGGAAGAAATGGCCCACTTAGAGGACCCCTTAGCCCCTTTTGAGGGGTAGGATGAGCAATCAAAGATTGATATCATTTTTGCACCTGAGTAGATAGTGAATCCGACCCTGCTGGGTTCACCACAGAGACAATATGTGGCTGTAATGGCACAGGAGGGCCCACAGGGGGCGTGAGACGCATCACCAGTGTGGATAGCATAATCGAAAATGCCTCCCAGGGTGGTTCCTGAGCGGCCACAGGTGCTGCGGGCTGGCTGGGGGATGTATGACATAGAGTGCCTAAACCAGTAGCTAAAACTTCCCCCTCAGGTAAATCCATGGTGCAAGCACTGCATGATGCAGGAGCGTCCGCAGATTTCCCACCCTGTGTAGCAGACATTATAAGGAATGTAGCCTTAGAGCGTGACAGTACAATATAGTCAGACAAATATAATACCTGCAAATAGCCCCCTGTGTTATGTGACAGTAAACACCAAGCACAGAGGACTTGAGCGGTATAATGTGACAAACACGCAGAGAAAAATACAAAATAGTATATCCTGTGTAATAAGATATATTTTATATATACAGTGGGGTTTGAAAGTTTGGGCACCCCTGGAAAAAAAATAATTTTAATGTGCAAAAAGAAGCCAAAGAAAGATGGAAAAATCTCCAAAAGGCATCAAATTACAGATTAGACATTCTTATAACATGTCAAAAAAAGTTTGGTTTTATTTCCATCATTTACACTTTCAAAAGAACAGAAAACAAAAAATGGCGTCTGCAAAAGTTTGGGGAACCTGCAGAGTTAATACCTTGTACTGCCCCCCTTTGGAAAGCTGAGACCTGGCAGTGTCATGGATTGTTCTCAATCATCGTCTGGAAAGACCAGGTGATGTCAATCTCAAAGGTTTTAGCCCAGACTCATCTGACCTTATATATATATATATATGTTCATAGGTGGTAAAACTTTTGCGCCTTCAGTGCTTTTTGCAGTTAAATGAAGTTCTTGTATGCGTACCAGAAATCCCAGAAAAATTTGCCTGTAGTAGGTCTTTCTTCGGTATTCGTCCTCTATCCCTTGTAGCAGTGTAGATGTGCTCGTCAAATGCAGTATTTAAATACACAGGGAGAGGAGGAATGTGTCGGTATCACGTACTGTCAGAATTAATAAAGTGACTTTGTGCAATCACAAAAAAGTGCCAAGTGCAAGGTGCAACTTTGTTAAAAAATATTATAGCAAATCGTGCTTTGAGCGATAAATAAATTAGTAAATAGTGAGTGTTTAGCAAGAAAAGGGTAGTGGTTTATGAGACAACTCACTTTTTTTTTTACTTCCTTATATATGGAAGGAGGGGGCTTAAGGGTTCAGGTGTCCACCGGAGTTTCCACAGCCATACGCTGTACCTTAAGACCAAATATGCCCCATAGAAAAAAAACTTTGATAGTGTAATACAATTTTTAACAGAGTTTAATAGACTTTACAAACAGAAAAAAGGTAAAAAATGGACTCGTACAATATAAAACTCGTACAATATAAAAGATGAAATCAAGCTTATTTGAATTTACATCTGTGGAGAGGTAGTATCATGTAGCTCTCAACGCGTTTCGTCCCTTACGCTACCAATGGGACTTCTTCAGGAGTAGTCCCATTGGTAGCGTAAGGGACGAAACGCGTTGAGAGCTACATGATACTACCTCTCCACAGATGTAAATTCAGATAAGCTTGATTTCATCTTTTATATTGTACAAGTCCATTTTTTACCTTTTTTCAGTTTGTGAAGTCTATTAAACTCCGTTAAAAATTGTATTACACTATCAGAGTTTTTTTTCTATGGGGCATATTTGGTCTTAAGGTACAGCGTATGGCTGTGGAAACTCCGGTGGACACCTGAACCCTTAACCCCCCTCCTTCCATATATAAGGAAGTAAAAAAAAAGTGAGTTGTCTCATAAACCACTACCCTTTTCTTGCTAAACACTCACTATTTACTAATTTATTTATCGCTCAAAGCACGATTTGCTATAATATTTTTTAACAAAGTTGCACCTTGCACTTGGCACTTTTTTGTGATTGCACGAAGTCACTTTATTAATTCTGACAGTACATGATACTGACACATTCCTCCTCTCCCTGTGTATTTAAATACTGCATTTGACGAGCACATCTACACTGCTACAAGGGATAGAGGACGAATACCGAAGAAAGACCTACTACAGACAAATTTTTCTGGGATTTCTGGTACGCATATAAGAACTTCATTTAACTGTAAAAAGCACTGAAGGCGCAAAAGTTTTACCACCTATGAACATTACATATCCGCACTTACAGAAATATAAGTCACCTGAAAACGCATTTGCTGCCACCTTATCTGGGGTGCAAAAATACAGAGAGGCCTTATAAGGACATTTATAACTTGTCACTTTATTATTTATGTTATATGTTAAGATTTGTGTTGGTATTTATTACATATTGAATTTGTGTGGTAGTAGCGCTTCTTTCACCATTATATATATATATATATATATATATAGTCCAGTGTGGTGTCCGGCACTCAGAAGATAAAAGCGTGAAATGCTGCGGTGCCCTCCTCATGAGAGAATGCTTCCCATAATACAGATGAATAGAATAGGCGGCACTCTGCAGACTGATATCAAGAGTGATTCCTTTATTGGCAACGGGCCGACATGTTTCGGAGAATCCTCACCGTCCTCAGGGCCAGACAAACTTACATAGTGTGCATAAAAGACATATATAGCAAAAACCACCAACCATTAACAACCCTAACCATACTCACCTGCTCCACGGAGCACCCGCCCGCCAGCCGTCGCGATCCACTTCCGCGTTTCACAACCGTGACGTCACGGATGCGCCGCAGAAGAGCTCCATGGTAACCGGAGCGTAATCGAAACCCCGGCACCAGCTGAAAAGACATAACAACATTAAAAACATCAGAAAAACAAACACATACTTTAAAAAGCACCTAAGTGCAGGGCTAAGGATCACCAACACCGGGCCAAAATGAGCTAATCATAGGCAATATGGGAATCTGTTAATATGATTGTACATTTCAACTGCAAGCCTTATGGCCCTTGTTCGAACCCACAACCCCTATGCTAGGTCTGAAAATCAACCTTACTGGCTTCTAACATAACCAACTATAGTAAAGTTACCCCAGAACTACATATATGACAGATCATAAGAAACACTGCAGTCCCAGGTTCTCATTTAAACCCTTGGGGAAAATAGTCCCCAGGGTGTAAATCCACCTGGACTCCTTCTGTAATAGCAGCCTATCTCTGTTTCCACCTCTCAGAGACCTAGGAACGTGGTCTATAAGTATAGCCCTAATGCTGGACACTCCATGTTTAAAATCCATGCAGTGTTGAGCAAATGGCTGTTCACTATGACCCTTTTCATGGGCTTTTTTGATGGCACTACGATGTAGGGCCATACGTTCCCTAAATTGTCGTATGGTCTTGCCTATATAGGCAAGGCCACAGGGGCAGGTGAGGAGATATATTACATGCGTGGTGGTGCAAGTAAGTCTATGCTTGATCTTAATTTTGCGACCTGTGTGAGGGTGATTGAAGGTGGCCTTGTAATAAGAGTGTTACAGGTGGCACACCCCAAGCACCTGAAACATCCCTGTTTCAAACGCAAAAAGTGGGGTTCATTATCCCTGGTGAGATTGGTAACGTCCAGTTTCATGATGTGATCACCCAAATTACGGCCCCGCTTATAACTGGGCATAAGACGTGTATCGACCAGCGATGTAAGTGACTGGTCCGTCTGTATGATAGGCCATAACTGTTTGGCCCTTCGAGCCACCCTGGGACTGGCTGTGGTACACCTATTAATCATAGCCAGTCTGGAATCCCCTGGTCTCTGTATACTAACAGCTGGACTGAGTAAATCTGTTCGTGATTTGTGGAGTACCTTCAACTTGGAGGCCTGTAACTCTCTCACTGGGTATCCCCTCTGAGCAAATTTAGCTAACATATTGTCAAGCGCTATTATTGTCTCCTCAGGGTCCGAAGTGATCCGCCTGACCCGCAGAAACTGCGAGTAAGGGAGACCCTTCCTCAATGCCAATGGGTGGAAGCTTTCGTGACTTAGAAGTGTATTTCTGTCGGTGGATTTGACAAAGATGGACGTAGACAATTGTCTACCTTTGTGTTTGATAGTTACATCGAGGTAGTTAATAACCTCATTATCCATCGTGGTTATAAACTTAACTACATGTGCTGTTTGATTATGATCTGACCACAGCTGCTGCAGCTCATCTTTTTGCCCCTGCCAAAAAATTAGTAAATCGTCTATATAACGTCTGTAAAAGACGATTTGGGGCATAACCTGTGTGTTTAAGAAGAACATCTGGTTCTCTACCAGAGACATGAAGGCATTGGCGTACGACGGGGCCACTGCTGACCCCATCGCACAGCCCGCCTCTTGTAGATAAAACCGCCCATTAAATACAAAATAGTTTCTACTGAGTACCAGGCTTAACAACTTCAAGAACACAGCTACGTCAGGACCTGTATTAATCATTATCCTGTATAAGTAGTCGGACCGCCTCCACACCCGCATTATGGGGGATGCAAGTGTAGAGGCTGGTCACATCCGCACTGCACAGTAATAAATTCTCAGGGACTTCTCCCAGCTCCTGTAGCTCTACCAGCAAGGAGTTGGTGTCCTTGAGATAAGAAGGGAGCGCTTGGACGCATGGATTTAGAAAGGCGTCCAAGTACACTGCCACTGGATGGTACAAGGACCCCCTCGCAGACACTATGGGCCTGCCGGGCGGGTCCTCCAACGACTTGTGTACCTTTGGTACTGTGTAGAAAAGGGGTACCCTAGGGAAATCCACCGTTAGAGCATTAACCACCTCACTAGAGATGAGGCCCTGATCCCCAATCGGCCTTACGCTTTTTCCCAGAGAAGAATACGTTGAGGGACCTATCAGCTAGAACAGACATAGTGGTGCGTAAGGCCGATAAGGGGGGATCGATAGTGATCCAGGATCTTGATGCTTACGTGAGGGAATGTAATCGCCAGTTGGAGGATGTCAATACGTATAGTAGACTAACAGGGGATCCCACACGGAAGTATAAAGTAGAATTAGATCAGTACCTGTTACACATTGGGGATCAGAAGTGCAGGACAAAGCTACTGTATAGCAAACATCAAAAGATCAAAATAATTTTTAAGTTTTTCTTCTGGTATGCACAAATTCTTACTGAACACGGTGCAGTATGCATTGCACCAGAGCCGGATTAAGGGGGGGGTTCTGGGGGTACGTACCCCCAGGCCCCACACTCCGAGGGGGCCCCCCGCCACGGATCGGATCACTGTAATTGATCCGATCCGCAGCGTAGAGCTCCCCACTGACACCGCCGCTGACTGCCTCCAGTGCGTCACGCCGCGGCCGCCGGAGCCGCAGGGCTATGTGGGGCTGCCGAGATCCCGGGGCCTTTGTCCAATGGCATGTGCAGCTGCAGCCTGCTGCTCCATGACTGGCTGGAGCGCAGGCTGCAGGTAAGAAGGAGGCAGCAGTATTCCTGGCGTGTACAGAGCCGCCACATGTGAAGTTGTGCCCGTCGGAGGAGAGAAGTTAAAGCTCTCGTTCTTCTCCCTGTCTAAGTGAGTTTTTGCCAGCAGCTGAGCAATGTTATGAATTAAATTAGAACTGGTGGCTCTGGGTCATATATAGATATGCATATATACGTACATATGTGTGTGTACATGCATATTTGTACATATGTGTAAAGAATATATATATATGTGTGTATATATATATATATATATATATATATACACACACACACACACACATACTGTACATACACAGTATGTGCATATATGTACATTATATATATATATATATATATATATACACATTCACACATACAGTATATATATATATATATATATATTGCGGTAAGCCGACACTCCCACTGCCTTGTACTGTAATCAACTTGCGTCGGTGCCCTCCTACTGCCGGGCTCCACCCGACAAGTAGATCCACCAGGGCGGCACGCCAGACAACTTATAATAAAAGGCTTTTAGTCTCGTTGATATCAATGTTTCAGAACTTTTTACATCAGCATCCCGACGAAAGATCATAAGTAAAAGAACATAAGTAAAAAGTTCTGAAACGTTCACATCAACGGGACTAAGAATTTTTCATTACATATCGTCTAGAGTACCGCACATATACAACTGTCAGAGTCAGGCAGCACTCCCAGGAATTAAACGGGGACAGTAATCAGGAGACCGAGTCCCAAATAGATATATATATATATATATATACATACACACACACACACACACACACACTGTATATGTGTAGTATATATTTGTATTAAGGTTTTAATGTTAGACCTCAGGGCCCCCCTGTCGTAAGTACCCCGGGCCCGCCGAAGTCTTAATCCAGCTCTGCATTGCACACTTCACTGCCTTTCATAGTATTACACTATTGCGGTTTACCTTTTTCTCTAATATATTTCTCACTAATGTATACTAATTTGTAAGTCCATGGTCTGACAAAGAGGACCACAAGGACGAATATATATCCACCAGAGGATCTTGACTTACAGATCAACATCACTTTGCTTATTTCTGGTACGAAATTAAGCTATATTGTATATACAGCAATAGCTAAATATAGTAAATATGACCATACTATATTACATTATGAAGCACATATTGAAAGTCAAGCATGTAACCTGCCATTCAATTGGGGGAAGTGCTTTTTCTGGACATTTCTCTGGGAACCCGCCTTATGAACACTTTTTTTTATATATATATTTATTATTTATGGTATATTTTATTTAAATCGATTATTATTATTATTATTATTATTATTATTATTATACAGTGTGGTTAAAACAGCCTGCAACTACCATGAAATTCATTTGGGTAGTGCCATAACCTAATAATAATAAATATATATTAATCCAAAGGTCTGGGACTCTCGAATCAGTAAATAACTGTAGCCGGTGCCCTCACAAAAGGACCAAACAGATGCAGCATCCAAAGCCTACATAAAAAAAAAATATATACGGTGCCAGGAACCTATATTGTTTCAGTTATAAATGGAAACGTTGATATAGGTTCCAGCGGCTGTATCAGTCTTTATTTAGGCTTTGAGTGGCGCACCTTCTCTGTCTTAGGCGTGAACATCTAATTTTATTAGGGGGTGCACCAGCGGAGGCGGCGTGTCTAGCATAGCCTTTTGAGGCGCGTCTAGCACCGCTCAGGACGTCTTGCACTATTTTACATTCTCTCAGTAAAATCACATGCCTTAATCTAATTTCTCCCTTGTTCCTAATAATAAAGTAAATATGATACACCCCAGAGAAATAAAATAAAACATAATGGTGTGATAACTGGTACTGACTTGTCCACTACGGCATATCCCTGAGTTCTAGCTGCAGCAGCACCCTGGGGTTGCTTACATTTACCCAACCTATCCCTGACCCAGTGGCGTAACCTATAATTGGTGGGTGTATATGCATTCCCCTCCACACACACACATCCCACCCCTAACAACCCCCAGCACCTACACCCAGATTTTGAGTGGGCCACTCCGAAAAGTACGGGAGATTTGGGGCCAAACATTTGAATTTTAATATAACACAAGTAAAGTTTAAAATGTACACGTGCCATCAGAGCCACATCTGTCTCTTTCTATGCCATCAGACTCCTCCTCTGCAGGACACCAGAATTTGCTCACCAGCTACTGACATTAGTGCCCCTTATTCACATTATGCCATATAGTATGAACCAAATTCACATAACGCCACACCGTATGAGACAAAATTCATATTAACCCATACCGTATGAGCCGAAATTCACATTAAGCCACACAGTATAAGCCAAATTCATATTACACCACACAGTATGAGCTGAAGTCCACATTACACCCCACAGTATGAGCCAAATTCACATTACGCCACCCAGTACGAGCCGAAATTCACATTACGACACAAGAGGATGAGCTGAAATTCACATTACGCCATACGGTATGAGCCAAATTCACATTACGCCACATGGTATGCCTCAGTAGTGCCACATACATATAAAAACCCAGGAAACTGGGGCGTGGCTTGAGGCCTAACTGAGAGGAAGTGTCCCGAGAGAGCTCCTGCAGATCCAAACCCCTATAACCCCTCAAATAGGCTTTTACCCCACCTGTCTCTCCCCTATACCACCCCACAGTTGCCCCTGCTAATTAGGGTACTAAGGGAGTGAGCTGCAGAGCCGGAGCACGGGCTTGTCCTGTGCTTGCGGGTTGCGGCCTTCCCTGAGAGACGAAGCCGGGGCCTAAATTTATTCATACCCCCGCCCAGGATCGCCCACCGCCCGGCCGCTGAAACGCTGCCCCCAGACTTACCCTTATCATCACACCACCTACCCCTTGCCTGGGGAGGCCTGACAGGGAGGACGAAGGAGTAACGTGTGCTCCTGATAGTGCAGGGCCGGAGCCGAACTGAATTGCGGAGCTCCGGTGGCGGCGGCCATATTGGGTGTGGCGTCTGACGAGACGCAGACGCTACACCGCTCCAAGAAGCCTGCTGGCCGCTGTAATTGACGGGGGGGACGGGCGGAGGCCGCTGAGGGGCCTGGGAGCATTTAACAGCGCAATAAACCCCTGGGGGCACCGCTATAAATCCCCATAAGAAGCTACACCATATATCAATGACGGCGGCCATCTTGGTTGTGGCAGACCAGGCAAGTCCTATATCACCTGCACTCTGCTGCCCCTGCTGGAGATGTGAAAACACAATCTCCCTATTATCACAAGAAATCTCAACCCAGCAAAATCTCAACCCAGCAGCTGATATTTCTTATCTCTTACATCACATCTCTTACATCACATCTTATACAACCACGGAAAAGTGTGTTATAAAGCGGGACGCTCTCCCGTGGACCCCTCTCACTGTCTTCATCGGTTAATAGGACCAAAGACCTATAAATGATGTGATTTCACGGATGCCTGACTTCCCCCTCACCCGGACCAACTGTTGAACACGTAACATCCAAGTGGACCGTTCTTGTTACCACTCCTTAAACGGACGTTTTACTTTCACCAGATATTATGAGCAGAGCGAACACCAGAGCAAAAAAAACAGGTGCTTCTCAAGATATCTCACAACACTTCTCACGCCGGGAAAAACCGTCAGAAGCTTCATGTCCATCCTCACCGATGCCAACCCCCATCATGGATCAGACGGATGCACCCTCAACTAAGGCGGACATCCAGTCCCTCCAGAACATGATACTAGACCTTAAGAGTTCATTTACGACAGCTCTCCAGACAGCGATCGGGGAATTAAAATCTGACGTGGCGGCTCTGGACTCCCGCACAACCGCGTTAGAATCACGGGTGGACCACCAACAAAATCTCCACAAACAAGTGGGGGAGGACATGAGCTACCTATCCAGTGAATTGTAAATCCTTAAGGATAAGGTTGAGGACAGTGAAAATCGCGAAAGACGGAACAACTTACGCATCCGCAATGTTCCGGAATCTATCACAGCCTCTGAATTAGAACCATACCTCCAACGCTTGTTTCTACACCTGGTTCCGTCACTTTCAAATTCTACCATCTCGATAGAGAGAGCTCACCGCGCCTTGAGACCTAAACCAAAGGACTCGGAGCCTCCCCGCGATGTTATTCTCCGATTTTTGTCCTTCAAGATTAAAAATAGCATCACTCTGGCGTGCAGAAATTCAACCTCGATTTTATTTGAAGACTCCCGGCTTCAGATTTATCAAGATCTGTCACCAGTGACCATTGCTAAGCGACGTGATTTACGCTCTGTTACCTCCACACTGCGTGACAATGGTTATAAATATCGCTGGGGATTCCCTTTTCGCCTCATTGTGGAGATTGATGGCAAAATTTACACCATTCGCTCTCCTGATGATGGGGACAAATTGCTTCGAAAGTTGCAGCTGACCCCAGCTGCTACCTCATAGACGAGAAGCTCCTGCCGTTTAATTTTAATGTTTTTTTAACGTTTAATCTACTCGATTTTGTTCGCAATCTTGCTCAACTGTTATGTAAGCCCTGTTTTAGGTTCCGATCCATACGCAATTGCGCATTAACTCTCTTCTTAGAAGGGTTCTTGCTGACAGACCTTTATGCCTCACGTAGTACTATGTTGTCGTCTCGCTGGGTTGGTCGGCAGCTGGGAGCCATTGCCGTATACATAGATTAATGGAATGTATCCTTTTCCGAAGCCGTGAGGGCTGTCTCTGGCGGCCGACCTGCCCAGCGATCTTACTATTGGTTTTATTGTTAACACTAAATTGTTACTATTTGTTATATGATCACTCATACTATCGGGTTCTATAGTTCGGAATATCGCGCCCCTGAAGTAGATCTTAGGTTGCTACACAACGGTCCGCCCGACCCGTTCATTAGTGGTTTCGGGTGAGGGGCGTCAGTGTCCTATCTTGATACCTCCTCCCCCGAATCTTAGGGATTAAAGTTATTATCACGCATAGAGGGCCAATACCCTCGTCTGTTATATTGTATTTGTGTCCCGCCAGCGAGCTCTCTCACTTTTCTCTTCTTTGAGAGCTCAACCTTGGCAGTCGAGTATCCTGCCTACTGGATACTACGTCTGCTTTATTCCTTTTTGTTCTTCTTTCTTCTGTTCCCCTCCTCTTATAGACCCCGATTACAGTCCACCTGTATATTGACACCCCTGTAACCACAGAAAGTTTGTTTAACTTAACTAACATTGTTCGTACACAGAATTATATACTCCTATTTTGCTTTTTTTTTGTTGTTGTCTCTTTCGTCCATATTAGCAGAGTCCGGGACCCTAGAGATCTCCAGCGAATTACCCCCTCTTCAGCTTCAAACATGCCGCTAAAATGCCTGTCCATTAATGTCAAAGGGCTGAACACTCCCCAGAAACGCTCTCATCTCCACAGATCTCTCAAGACATTAAAAGGTGACGTGATTTTCTTACAGGAGACACACTTAAAATCAGATTCCCATCCCTCCCTGACATCTAAACAATTTCCTATGGTCTGGTACTCCAATCATACAGCAAAAAAACATGGGGTGGCTATCTTAATAAGGGGGTCCGTCCCTTTCCAATTCCTAGACTGTAAGCACGACAATGAAGGCCGATACGTAATGGTGAGAGGTAAAATTGGACACGAGGAGGTTACCTTGGCTAACCTGTACTCTCCAAACACTGCCCAATCCAAATTCTTTCGTAAGATTTTTCACGAACTTTACTCATATAGACGAGGTAAAATACTTGTTGGTGGCGATTTCAACATGACTCTCACGGGCATGGACAGGTCCGGCCCTTTGCGTAGTAGTCAAACCCCAAATTCCTCCGTATTACACAGGGGCATGGCCGAGGCTGGTTTGTTCGATGTCTGGCGATTCCTTAACCCGACCACCAGGGACTATACCTTCTACTCTAATCCGCACGATGTGTACTCTCGTATTGATATGTTCTTGAGTTGTGCACCTCTCTCCCGCACCGCTCGCTTTTCCTCGATAGTCCCACTTACCTGGACAGATCACGCAGCTTTAACTGCGACTTTTGACATTTTTGATATCCCTGACGGTAGACCGACATGGAGACTAAACGAGACACTATTGAAGATCCCAAAGTTTCAGGACTTAATTAAGACAGAACTTCGGGATTATTTCGCGGTTAATGTAGAAGTTGACTGTAATATAGCCACTATATGGGAAGCCCATAAGGCGGTTATCAGGGGATCCATTATCCAATATGCATCCCGCCGTAAGAGAGACCGAGAAAGCCAAATTGCCCTGTTAACGGATAATATTGCAACATTGGATCAAGAACATAAACGCACATGCTCTAAAAAAACTCTAGCCGAACTTTCAAAAGCACGTGATGACCTACAATCTCTCTTGGCGGAGAATATTGAGCGCTCGCTTCGATGGGCCAATCAATCATTTTACGATAAAAGTAACAAGGCACATTCTTTATTAGCTAACCAATTACGTGCCAAAAAAGCTAATCAATGCATCCATACTATTAGACAACCTTCAGGTAACAATACCTATGACCCCAAAACAATTAATGGTATCTTTTATGACTATTATAGGACACTCTATAACCTTGATCCTCCGTCCGACCCCTTAGCACAAGCCGATCAGGCACAACAATATTTAGATTCATGCGCTCTCCCTCGTATAGACGAGGAAACTAATTCTGCTCTCAATGCTGATATTTCTGCTGAGGAAATTGAAGCGGCTCTGAAAACCCAGAAACCTTCGAAAGCACCCGGTCCGGATGGCTATCCGATGGTGTATTACAAAACCTTCGCCCCGCAACTCATCCCTCATATGGCCTCCCTGTTTAATAAAATATTACGGGGTACGCCCTTCCACACTGACTCCACGACGTCCCGCATTATTGTAATCCCGAAACCCGGAAAAGATCCTTCGCATTGCACAAATTACAGACCCACATCTTTGATAAACACCGATCTCAAGCTCTTTGCCAAAATACTAGCAACTCGCCTGAACGCTGTGTTGCCATCATTAATAGATCCTGACCAAGTGGGATTTATCCCTGGCCGTCAGGCCTCGGACAACACCAGACGCACTATTAATTTGATTCACCAAATAAATTAGACGAAAACACCAGCGATTGCCTTGGCGCTAGACGCCGAAAAGGCATTTGATCGCATTTCCTGGTCCTTTTTGTTTTCTACTTTATCTACGTTCGGCCTCCACGGTCATTTCATCACTGCAATAGCGGCCCTCTATTCCAACCCCTCATCTATGGTCCTGACCAATGGACTAAGCTCACCTCGATTTAATTTGAAGAATGGTACGCGTCAGGGTTGCCCTCTTTCACCCCTACTTTTTGCTCTATGCATCGAACCTCTTGCGGCCCGTATTAGACTTAATACGGACATTGGGGGGATTACAGTGGGGCAGAACTCATACAAAATATCTTTATTTGCGGATGACGTGCTCTTGACTTTATCTAACCCTTTGATTTCTCTGCCTAACCTACAAAAAGAACTACTCCTATATGGTTCCCTCTCTGGTTACAAAATAAACCACACCAAATCTGAAGCCCTTGCATTTAATATCCCACCCCAGACCCACTTGATTCTAACCTCCTCTTTCCCTTTCATTTGGAGACCTTCTGCTATCAAATATCTCGGCATATTTATTACTAAATCCTACACCAGCCTTTACCAGACTAACTATGTTCCTATGATTAAAACTCTCACCCAAGACCTGGATAAATGGGACAGATTATTTATTTCATGGATTGGACGGATTAACGCCCTGAAAATGAATCTCCTTCCCCGTATTCTTTACCTATTTCAGACCATTCCGATAATGGTACCCCGTGTGACTTTGACCTCATTGCAATCATTGTGCAACAAATTTATTTGGGCACACCGTAAATCCCGATTAAGACGAACACTGCTGGCCAAAAGTGCTACCTCAGGCGGATTGGGATATCCTAACCTCCAGGCCTATTTTAATGCCTGTCACCTTAATCATATGGTGTCCTGGCATTCCCTCCAAGGGAACAGAAAATGGGTCGATATTGAGAACTCAATGTACTAGGGCGTCCCCCTCGACTCTCTTCTATGGCTCCCCAGGTCCCGCAGACCAGCCTCGGCCTACTCAATCCCCACGATTAATTTCACCCTTGGATTATGGGACAAACTCCGCAGCACCTACAATCTAACCTCACACCCCTCACCTTTAACACCTATCTGGGGACATCCTGCCTTTCCCCCAGGCTGCGAACGAAAAATGGCGGCTCCATGGCAATCACAGGGTGTCACAAGATTTATCCATGTTAAAGGCCATTCAGCACCGACCTCTTTTGGAGAATTTCAAGAACGCCTTGGTTTGCCACCCTCGTGCCATTACCATTACATCCAAATCCTTAGCTTTCTCAAATCTCAGCTTAAAACTACATCTTTGAAACCACCCACCTCCTTTGAACATATGTGTTTACTTTCAATTGGCAAAAAAGGGAATATCTCAACGATATACAACTCTATTCTGACCCCAGACCCCCCTGACCGTGAATCCCATGAATTAGCCTGGGAATCAGATCTCTCCCATCCGTTGGAAGATGATCAATGGGAAGAAATCAATGCGCATTGCTAAAGCCTCCATTAATGTGGCACTCAGAGAAACATGCTATAAGGTCTACACCAGGTGGTACTTAGTTCCTTCCAGACTTCATTCCATTTACCCCACGACATCAAATCTGTGTTGGAGACTCTGTGGAGAGGAGGGCACCTTTTTCCACATATGGTGGACGTGCCCCTCTATTCGCCCCTTTTGGAAAATGGTAGGAGCACTTATTGCTCAAACATGCGGACATAATCTAGACCTCTCCCCTGAAACTGCTCTTCTGCATGCTCCCATACCATTGCTACCCAAACCCCAAGACAAGCTTACCATGTTACTTTGCATGGCGGCTAAATCTCTGATCGCTAAATGCTGAAAAGACCATAAACCTCCCTCCAAGGCATTACTGATGACCAAGATTAATTATATTGCCAGTATGGAATATATTACAAGCCTGAGGAACAACACAGTGGCCCAGTTCCACAACATCTGGTCTCCTTGGTACCTCGCTCGGTCTTTATTGATGCCCGGACTCTGTTGATATTGCTAATTATATTGCTAATACCTATATCACTTCTGTTGTCCCCCCCTCTGTTATAAATACAGTGGACTGTTCCCATCCTCTTGCCTCCCGATATGCAATTTTTCCATTGTTTCCCCTTTATTAAGATATACTCTCTAGCCTCTTCTCTCCCTCCCTTTCCTTTTGTTTTCCTACTCTTACTCTTCACAAGACTACACTCTGTTTTGGTATAAATTTTATACTATATCTGTATAATAAAATGAGAAAAGTCAGATACACATGTAGAGTTATGCAGGGCACAAATTACTAATACCTACTGGCCTATAATTCCATGAAAATGTCTCTATTGTTTTGATTTGGTATGTAAAATGTTTGTTTTCATGTTCAATATCATTACCCTGCACAAGTTTGTTCTTGCTACTGTTTTGATTACTGACCAACCTCAATAAAAATTCTAACTTTAAAAAAAAAAAAAAAAACCCAGGAAACTACTGAATGCTTGGTACAGCCGATATATTTAAGTATCCCTTCTTGCACCTACAGATATTTTTATTTTTTTGGTAACTTCGTGTACAGACACACGCAGCCAGTATAATCCCCCTTGGCTGGTCCCCTCTCTTTCCCCTGCAGGAGCATGCTCAGCTGCAGCACTGCAGTTTACTTAGTCACTAACTGAGCTGTGACTTACTGTGAGTGTCTCAGTCTCTGCTGCATCTGTCCTCTGGCTCTGAGTTCTCCTGAAGTGTCGAGAAGAGAGACAGCGGGCACCACACCACACCGAGGCAGAGCCAGAAGTAGATTTGTACTCCAGGGCACCAAGTGTCATCAAGTAAAGAAATATCTGACTAAGTGCCGCGGCGGGCGCAGTGTGCGGAGTCGGGACACAGGAATCGGCAGCAGGCTAGTCGCCGTGTCCGAGAGAGCAAGGTCTGAAGGAGGGGGGGAGCGCAGGCGGGTGCGCGTCACATGGTCATCACATCGGCGATCAGAGTGTTGCAGGCATGGCGCGTGGGGGGTGCCTAGCATAGTGGCATCAGAGGGTGGCTGTGCGCACCAGGCACCCACCGTGCGCACACCTATGTTCTCTGTGTATATGTTAGATACACAACACACATATATAAGCATATTTAAAAACAGATGAGCAACACTATCAAAAAATTCAGCAGAGTATTGTGAGAACATACTGATAAAACAGAAGTATGCCTCTACTTATTTATACACATAAAAACAAACATTAAATGGACTTTGAAGATAAATACTAAATATCAATAAAATGTCTTTTACTAAAATATTGATGCAAGCTAACAGCATCTTTCTAGTTCTTTTATTGGATTAATTTTTTTAAATGTATTTAATAAGTGTTTTATAAAGTATTTTAATATACTGTGCTGTCATGGACAAATAAAATTGTAAGACTTGTGTGATATGGACAACTATGATGTATGAAGAAACAAATATTATAATGTAGTGTGTTGAACGAAAATAAGATAACCTTGAAAAATAAACTCTCTCTTGTATGTTGAAACAAAATGACTGCGGCGAGCACTCCTTGCTGAAGAAAACAAGATCGATATATGGTGAACAGAATCTCTGGACAGAATGAAGAAAATGATAAGCAAATAACTTTAAATAAAATTTAAAACTTACTTTGTTCGACCTTAATTATATATATATTTAGATACATAAATACATATGTATGTACCAGTCAAGACAATAACTGATAGTATAGATAAAAAAAAATATACTTTAAGAAAGAACTTAACATGTGAATATTAAGGTAGTTATTTTTTAATAAAAGAATAGATATTAAGGAATGGAAAAAATAAGATTTTAAACCTACCGGTAAATCTTTTTCTCATAGTCCGTAGAGGATGCTGGGACTCCGTAAGGACCATGGGGATAGACGGGCTCCGCAGGAGACATGGGCACTTTAAGAAAGACTTTGACTCTGGGTGTGCACTGGCTCCTCCCTCTATGCCCCTCCTCCAGACCTCAGTTAGAGAAACTGTGCCCAGAGGAGACGGACAGTACAAGGAAAGGATTTTTGTAATCCAAGGGCAAGATTCATACCAGCCACACCGTATAACTTGTGATATACTACCCAGTTAACAGTATGAAAAACAACATAGCATCAGTCCAAGACCGATGAAACTATAACATAACCCTTATGTAAGCAATAACTATATACAAGTCTTGCAGAAGTAGTCCGCACTTGGGACGGGCGCCCAGCATCATCTACGGACTACGAGAAAAAGATTTACCGGTAGGTTTAAAATCTTATTTTCTCTAACGTCCTAGAGGATGCTGGGACTCCGTAAGGACCATGGGGATTATACCAAAGCTCCCAAACGGGCGGGAGAGTGCGGATGACTCTGCAGCACCGATTGAGCAAACAGGAGGTCCTCCTCAGCCAGGGTATCAAACTTATAGAACTTTGCAAAGGTGTTTGACACAGACCAAGTAGCAGCTCGGCACAGCTGTAGTTGTCGAGACCCCTCGGGCAGCAGCCCAAGAAGAGCCCACCTTCCTAGTGGAATGGGCTTTAACCGATTTCGGTAGCGGCAATCCTGCCGTAGAATGCGCCTGCTGAATCGTGTTACAGATCCAGCGAGCAATAGTCTGCTTTGAAGCAGGGCCGCCAACTTTGTTGGCTGCATACAGAACAAACAGTGCTTCTGTTTTTCTGATCCTAGCCGTTCTGGCCACGTAAATTTTCAAAGCGCTGACCACATCAAGGGACTCGGAATCCACCAAGTCACGTGCAGCCACAGGCACGACAATAGGTTGGTTCATATGGAAGGATGAGACCACCTTAGGCAGGAATTGAGGACGGGTCCGCAATTCCGCTCAATCCATATGGAAAACCAGATAGGGGCTTTTATGTGATAAAGCCGCCAATTCAGACACTCGCCTAGCCGAAGCCAAGGCTAACAACATGACCACCTTCCAGGTGAGATATTTCAACTCCACTGTCTTAAGTGGTTCAAACCAATGTGACTTAAGGAAACTTAACACCACGTTAAGGTCCCAAGGCGCCACCGGAGGTACAATAGGAGGCTGAATATGCAGAACTCACTTCACAAAAGTCTGTACTTCAGGTAATGAGGCCAATACCTTTTGAAAGAAAATGGATAAGGCCGAGATCTGAACTTTAATGGAGCCTAATTTTAGGCCGAAATTCACTCCAGTTTGTAAGAAGTGAAGAAAACGGCCCAGGTGGAATTCTTCCGTAGGAGCATTCCTGGCCTCACACCAAGAAACATATTTCCTCCATATTCGGTGATAATGTTTAGATGTCACGTCCTTCCTAGCCTTTATTAGCGTAGGAATAACCTCATCCGGAATACCTTTTTCCGCTAGGATCCGGCGTTCAACCGCCATGCCGTCAAACGCAGCCACGGTAAGTTTTGGAACAGACAGGGACCTTGTAGTAACAGGTCCTGCCTTATAGGAAGAGGCCACGGATCTTCTGTGAGCATTTCTTGCAGATCCGGATACCAGGTCCTTTGTGGCCAATCTTGAACAATGAGAAATGTTCTCACTCCTCTTTTTCTTATTATCCTCAACACCTTGGGTATGAGAGGAAGAGGAGGAAACACATACCGACTGGAACGCCCACGGTGTCACTAGGGCATCCACAGCTACCGCCTGAGGGTCTCTTGACCTGGCGCAATACCTTTGTAGCTTTTTGTTGAGACGGGACGCCATCATGTCTATTTGGGGTAGTCCCCATCGACTTGCAATCTGCGCGAAGACTTCCTGATGAAGTCCCCACTCTCCCGGATGCAGATCGTGTCTGCTGAGGAAGTCTGCTTCCCAGTTGTCCACTCCCGGAATGAACACTGCTGACAGAGCGCTTACATGATTCTCCGCCCAGCGAAGAATCTTGGTGGCTTCCGCCATAGCCACTCTGCTCCTTGTGCCGCCTTGGCGGTTTACATGAGCTACTGCAGTGATGTTGTCTGACTGGATCAGAACTGGTCGATTGCGAAGTAAGATCTCCGCTTGACGTAGGGCGTTGTATATGGCCCTTAGTTCTAGGATGTTGATGTGAAGACAAGTCTCTTGACTTGACCAAAGTCCCTGGAAATTTCTTCCCTGTGTGACTGCTCCCCAACCTCGGAGGCTCGCGTCCGTGGTCACCAGGATCCAGTCCTGAATGCCGAACCTGCGGCCCTCTAGAAGGTGAGCCCTGTTTAGCCACCACAGGAGAGATACTCTGGCCCTGGGGGACAGGGTGATCCTCTGATGCAATTGCAGATACGACCCGGACCATTTGTCCAATAGGTCCCATTGGAAGGTCCTCGCATGGAATCTGCCGTATGGAATGGCTTCGTATGTTGCCACCATCTTTCCCAGAACTTGAGTGCAATGATGTACTGACACTTGTTTTGGTTTCAACAAGTTCATGACTAGAGTCATGAGTTCCTTTGCTTTTTCCGTCGGAAGAAAAACCCTTTTCTGGTCTGTGTCCAGAATCATGCCCAAGAAGGGCAGACGAGTTGTAGGATTCAGCTGCGACTTTGGAATATTGAGAATCCAGCCGTGTCGCTGTAACACATTCAGTGAAAGTGATACGCTGCTCAGCAACTTCTCCCTTTATCTCGCTTTTATGAGAAGATCATTCAAGTACGGGATAATTATGACCTCGCTTGCGCAGGAGCACCATCATTTCCGCCATTACCTTGGTGAAAATTCTCGGGGCCGTGGAAAGCCCAAACGGTAACGTCTGAAATTGGTAATGACAATCCTGTACCGCAAATCTCAGGTACGCCTGATGAGGAGGATATATGGGGACATGCAGGTATGCATCCTTTATGTCCAGAGACACCAAAAAATCTCCCCCTTCCAGGCTGGCGATGACCGCCCTGAGCAAATCCATCTAGAACTTGAACCGTTTTAAGTAAAGGTTCAGGGATTTTAATTCAAAATGGGTCTGACCGAACCGTCCGGTTTCGGAACCACAAACAGAGTTGAGTAGTACCCCTGCCCTCTTTGAAGCAGGGGAACCTCTACCACCACTTGTTGCAGACACAATTTGTGAATTGCCTGTAAAACTATCTCCCTTTCCAGGGGTTGTTTCGGTAGGGCCGATTTGAAAAACCGGCGAGGAGGCACTTCTTCGAATTCTAGCTTGTAACCCTGGGAAACAATTTCTATTGCCCATGGATCCACCTGTGAGTGGACCCAGACGTGGCTGAACAGTCGAAGACGTGCCCCCACAGGAGCTGACTCCCTCAGGGGAGCCCTAGCGTCATGCGGTGGATTTAGCAGAGGCTGGGGAGGACTTCTGTTCCTGGGAACTAGCTGTGGTGAGCAGCTTTTTCCCTCTGCCCTTACCTCTGGCAAGAAAGGACGATCCACGTGCTCTCTTGCTTTTATTGGAACGAAAGGACTGCATTTGATAATGAGGTGCTTTCTTAGATTGTGAGGGAATATATGGCAAAAAATTTGATTTACCTGCCGTAGCCGTGGAGACGAGATCCGAGAGGCCCTCTCCGAACAATTCCTCACCCTTGTAAGGCAACAACTCCATATGCCTCTTGGAGTCGGCATCACCTGTCCACTGCCGGGTCCATAAGCCACGCCTAGCAGAAATAGACATAGCGTTTATTCTGGAACCCAGTAAACAAATGTCTCTTTGAGCATCTCTCATATATAAGACAGCATCTTTTATATGCCCTAGAGTCATTAAAATGGTATCCTTATCAAGAGTCTCAATATCTGCTGATAAGGAATCTGTCCATGCTGCTACAGCACTACAAACCCAGGCCGACGCAATAGCCGGTCTGAGTAACGTACCAGAATGTGCGTAAATGGACTTCAAGGTAATCTCCTGCTTGCGGTCAGCAGGATCCTTGAGGGTAGCTGTATCTTGGGATGGAAGCGCTATCTTTTTTGATAAGCGTGTTAAAGCTTTGTCCACCCTAGGGGAGGATTCCAACCGTATTCTGTCCTGTGACGGGAAAGGATACGCTATAAGAATCCTTTTGGGAATCTGCAGTTTTTTGTCTGGAGTTTCCCACGCTTTTTCGCATAAATCGTTCAGCTCATGTGAGGAAGGAAAGGTGACCTCTGGTTTCTTTCCCTTAAACATGTGCACCCTCGTGTCAGAGACAGGGGGTTCCTCAGTGATATGCAAAACATCTTTTATAGCGATAATCATATATCGAATACATTTTGCCACCCTTGGCTGCAATTTTGCATCTTCGTAATCGACACTGGAGTCTGAGTCCGTGTCGGTATCTGTGTCAGCTATTTGGGATAGTGGGCGCTTCTGAGACCCCGAAGGTCCAGGCGACATTGGGACAGGCATGGGTTGACTCCCTGACTGTAACCCAGCTTCAGCTGTGTCTAATCTTTTGTGCAGTAAATTAACATTTGCACTCAAAACATTCCACATATCCATCCAGTCAGGTGTCGGCACTGCTGACGGAGACCTAGCATTCATACACTCCCCCTCCTCCTTAGATGAGCCTTCAATCTCCGACATGTCGACACACGCGTACCGACACACCGCACATACACACAGGGAAGCCCTTATTCTGAAGACAGGTTCCCCACCAGGCCCTTTGGAGAGACAGAGAGAGAGTATGCCAGCACACACCCCAGCGCTATATGACCCAGGAAAAACAGTGTGTTTACCTAGTAGCGCTTTGTAATCTGTATTGCGCCAAATATGTGCCCCCCCTCTACTTAAAAAACCCCTCTTTCACCGTGTGTCAAGCAGGGGAGAGTCCGGGGAGCTTCCTCTCAGCGGTGCTGTGGAGAAAAGATGGCGCTGGTGAGTGCTGAGGGAAAAGCCCCGCCCCCTCGGCAGCGGGCTTCTGTCCCGCTCGAAATAATTCAAATTATGGCGGGGGCTCTCTATATACATGTACAGTGCCCAGCTGTACATGTATATACACTTATATGCCATATAGGAGGTTTAAATTGCTGCCCAGGGAGCCCCCCCCTGCGCCCTGCACCCTTACAGTGACCGGAGAGTGTGAGGTGAATGGGAGCAATGGCGCACAGCTGCAGTGCTGTGCGTTACCTCTGTGAAGAATCTGAAGTCTTCTGCCGCCTGTGATGATCTTTTCCTCACATACTCACCCGGCTTCTATCTTCCGGCTCTGCGAGGAGGACGGCGGCGCGGCTCTGGGACGGACGGCGAGGGTGAGACCTGCGTACCGATCCCTCTGGAGCTAATGGTGTCCAGTAGCCTAAGAAACAGAGCCCTGAAACTCAGAGAAGTGGGTCTGTTTCTCTCTCCTCAGTCCCTCGATGCAGGGAGTCTGTTGCCAGCAGGCTCCCTGAAAATAAAAAACCTAACAAAAATGCTTTCTTACAGGAAACTCAGGAGAGCTCCTGAAATGCACCCAGCTCCTCTGGGCACAGTATCAAACTGAGGTCTGGATGAGGGGCATAGAGGGAGGAGCCAGTGCACACCCAGAGTCAAAGTCTTTCTTAAAGTGCCCATGTCTCCTGCGGAGCCCGTCTATCTCCATGGTCCTTACGGAGTCCCAGCATCCTCTAGGACATTAGAAAAATAATGTAAGAGCTCATTAAATTCTAGAACGTTATTTAAAATGGCTCATAGAAACTTCTGAAGTTTTAGGTTTAGAAAGGTCAATAGCCCTCATTCCGAGTTGATCGCTACCTGCCGTTGTTTGCTGCATAGCGATCATTTAAAAAAAAGGCAAAACTACGCATGCGTATGAGCCGCAATGCGCACGCTCAGCGTACGGGTACAAAGAGCATTGTTGTTTTGCACTGCCTCTAGCGACGATTCCATTCGCATAGCCGATTTCAAGGAGATTGACAGGAAGTGGGAGCATATGGGTGTCAACTGACCGTTTTCTGGGAGTGTTTGGAAAAACGCAGGCGTGTCCAGACGTTTGCAGGGCGGGTATCTGACGTCAATTCCGGGACCTTCGTCGCAGCAATCATCGCACAGAATAAGTAACTACAGGGCTGGTCTTGTTTTGCACAAAATGTTTTTGTACCGCTCGGCTGCGCAGGCGTTCGCACTCTTGCAAAGCGAAAATACACTCCCCTGTGGGCGGCGACTATGCGTATGCACGGCTGCTAAAAGTAGCTAGCGTGCGATCAACTCGGAATGAGGGCCAATCTCTCTTGGGGGAAAACAGACATATGCCAAGTGAAGTACAGTAAGACACGTGCACAGGCCTCATTATGTCAAGGTTACTTTCCATTGCATCTTCAGAGGAGTCTTGATGACATCATCTGATCTGTACTACAGAGCTACAGTAAAGTGGGCTCATAGGAAGACTTGGGATTGAAGTTCTATCATGGCATACTGCTGACACACGTAACTATGTTTTCTTTGTATTTTCTTACATTCACACTATTTTCTTTTCTGGAATTGTTAAGTAAAAGTTATCTCATTCTTTATTGGAAATTAAATTTAGACAATATCTAGCTTTACTGTTTATATAAAAGACTGTTACAATTGTATTTAGCATCATATGAATGATTGAGTGTATATGATTTGGGCCAGCCTTCACATGGTCTGTGTGTGGTGGGCTAGCCTTCGCAGAGGCAGAGTCTGGACAGCATTGTAATCTGAAGTATTACTTCAGTTAACGCTCGAAGGAGGAATAGACAGTCACAAATTACATGAATTTAAAGTGAAAACAGCCTTATGTTGGCCATACATTAAGTCGATATCGTGTACGAATACACAATATTGACCAGTCATTTGACACATCGCATGCACATCGTGCATGCTTTGGGTGTGAATACAATGCGATATTTTGTACATCGCATCAACTGATCATAGGTGCTGCACATAAGGTCAATCAATTCCGGCTGGCAGCAATTGCGGAGGTAAGAAAGATTGTACGGTGCAAAAGCACCGTACAATCTATCACAGGCCGGGGAGTTGGACGTAGGACGGCTCACATCTAATGCGAGTCTTCCTAATGTATGGGCGGCATTAGGCAGCAATGTGTGAAACAGGATGCAGTCAATATACTTATACTGGCTGTTGGGATCCTGACATTCAGGAGCCAGATGTTAGAAGCCAGACAGCTGGTGAAATACCAACAGCCAGAATCCCAATTACCACCGGGTATTCCCACCCGGTTGGTGGTTCCATTCCATGCATGAGCAGTGACTGAGACATATTTTCACCTAAGGAATACAAGCATCTATTAAGTGATTAAATCGCTATCTAGCGTATCACTGATGTTTAACCCATTGGACTCACTCTCTATATGATCAATGACTGTGGTGTAATAATCACCCCCATATACCTATACGTACCTGAGGAATATAAAGATCATTCAAGTGAATAAATCGCTATTTAGCGTATCGCTGTGTTTTTTATGTTATTTTTTATGTTTTTTGTTGTATGTGATTGTCCCTGTGTGTACCGGTATTAGGATCACTTTAGGTTTTAAGAATAGAGAGGACCTGGAAATTAGGGTCCATTACACATTTATATATATATATATATATATATATATATATATATATATATATATATATATATATATATATAAATAGGAAATTTTTATTCTGTGTTAGGTTAATAAAATTTAATTTTATTTATAAAATAAGAATTTACTTACCGATAATTCTATTTCTCGGAGTCCGTAGTGGATGCTGGGGTTCCTGAAAGGACCATGGGGAATAGCGGCTCCGCAGGAGACAGGGCACAAAAAAGTAAAGCTTTAGGATCAGGTGGTGTGCACTGGCTCCTCCCCCTATGACCCTCCTCCAAGCCAGTTAGGTACTGTGCCCGGACGAGCGTACACAATAAGGGAGGAATTTTGAATCCCGGGTAAGACTCATACCAGCCACACCAATCACACCGTACAACTTGTGATCTAAACCCAGTTAACAGTATGATAACAGCGGAGCCTCTGAAAAGATGGCTCACAACAATAATAACCCGATTTTTGTAACTATGTACAAGTATTGCAGATAATCCACACTTGGGATGGGCGCCCAGCATCCACTACGGACTCCGAGAAATAGAATTATCGGTAAGTAAATTCTTATTTTCTCTATCGTCCTAGTGGATGCTGGGGTTCCTGAAAGGACCATGGGGATTATACCAAAGCTCCCAAACGGGCGGGAGAGTGCGGATGACTCTGCAGCACCGAATGAGAGAACTCCAGGTCCTCTTTTGCCAGGATATCAAATTTGTAGAAATTTACAAACGTGTTCTCCCCTGACCACGTAGCTGCTCGGCAGAGTTGTAATGCCGAGACCTCTCGGGCAGCCGCCCAAGATGAGCCCACCTTCCTTGTGGAATGGGCCTTAACCGATTTAGACTGTGGCAGGCCTGCCTCAGAATGTGCAAGTTGAATTGTGTTACAAATCCAACGAGCAATCGACTGCTTAGAAGCAGGCGCACCCAACTTGTTGGGTGCATACAGTATAAACAGCGAGTCAGATTTTCTGACTCCAGCTGTCCTGGAACATATTTTCAGGGCCCTGACAACTTCTAGCAACTTGGAGTCCTCCAAGTCCCTAGTAGGTGCAAGGCACCACAATAAGCTGGTTCAGGTGAAACACTGACACCACCTTAGGGAGAGAACTGGGGACAAGTCCGCAGCTCTGCCCTGTCCGAATGGACAAACAGATATGGGCTTTTTTGAGAAAAAAACACCAATTTGACATTCGCCTGGTCCAGGCCAGGGCCAAGAGCATGGTCACTTTTTATGTGAGATGCTTCAAATCCACATATTTGACTGGTTTTAAACCAATGTGATTTGAGGAATCCCAGAACTACGTTGAGATCCCACAGTGCCACTGGAGGCACAAAAAAGGGTTTTGTATATGCAATACTCCCTTGACAAACTTCTGGACTTCAGGAACTGAAGCCAATTCTTTCTGGAAGAAAATTTACAGGGCCGAATTTGAACCTTAATGGACCCCAATTTGAGGCCCATAGACACTCCTGTTTGCAGGAAATGCAGGAAACGACCGAGTTGAAATTTCTTTGTGGGGCCTTCCTGGCCTCACACCACGCAACATATTTTCGCCACACGTGGTGATAATGTTGTGCGGTCACCTCCTTTCTGGCTTTGACCAGGGTAGGAATGACCTCTTCCGGAATGCCTTTTTTCCCTTAGGATCCGGCTTTCCATCTCCATGCCGACAAACGCAGCTGCGGTAAGTCTTGGAACAGACATGGTACTTGCTGAAGCAAGTCCCTTCTTAGCGGCAGAGGCCATAAGACCTCTGTAAGCATCTCTTGAAGTTCCGGGTACCAAGTCCTCCTTGGCCAATCCGGAGCCATGAGTATAGTTCTTACTCCTCTACGTCTTATAATTCTCAGCACCTTAGGTATGAGAAGCAGAGGAGGGAACACATACACCGACTGGTACACCCACGGTGTTACCAGAACGTCCACATCTATTGCCTGAGGGTCTCTTGACCTGGCGCAATACCTGTCCCGTTTTTTGTTCAGACGGGACGCCATCATGTCCACCTTTGGTATTTTCCAACGGTTTACAATCATGTGGAAAAAACTTCTCAATGAAGTTTCCACTCTCCCGGGTGGAGGTCGTGCTGAGGAAGTCTGCTTCCCAGTTTCCATTCCCGGGATGAAAAACTGCTGACAGTGTTATCACATGATTTTCCGCCCAGCGAAAAGTCCTTGCAGTTTCTGCCATTGCCCTCCTGCTTCTTGTGTCGCCCTGTCTGTTAACGTGGGCGACTGCCGTGATGTTTTTCCCACTGGATCAATACCGGCTGACCTTGAAGCAGAGGTCTTGCTAAGCTTAGAGCATTATAAATTTACCCTTAGCTCCAGTATATTTATGTGGAGAAAAGTCTCCATACTTGATCACACTCCCTGGAAATTTTTCCCTTGTGTGACTGCTCCCCAGCCTCTCAGGCTGGGCTCCGTGGTTACCAGCATCCAATCCTGAATGCCGAATCTGCGGCCCTCTAGAAGATGAGCACTCTATAACCACCACAGGAGAGACACCCTTGTCCTTGGATATTGGGTTATCCGCTGATGCATCTGAAGATGCGATCCGGACCATTTGTCCAGCAGATCCCACTGAAAAGTTCTTACGTGAAATCTGCCGAATGGAATTGCTTCGTAGGAAGCCACCATTTTTACCAGGACCCTTGTGCAATGATGCACTGTTTTTAGGAGGTTCCTGACTTGCTCGGATAACTCCCTGGCTTTCTCTTCCGGGAGAAACACCTTTTTCTGGACTGTGTCCAGAATCATCCCTAGGCACAGCAGACGTGTCGTCGGGATCAGCTGCGATTTTGGAATATTTAGAATCCACCCGTGCTGATTTTAGCAGTATCCGAGATAGTGCTACTCCGACCTCTAACTGTTCCCTGGACTATGCCCCTATCAGGAGATCGTCCAAGTAAGGGATAATTTAGACGCCTTTTCTTCGAAGAAGAATCATCAATTCGGCCATTACCTTGGTAAAGACCCCGGGGTGCCGTGGACAATCCAAACGGCAGCGTCTGAAACTGATAGTGACAGTTCTGCACCACGAACCTGAGGTACCCTTAGTGAGAAGGGCAAATTTGGGACATAGAGGTAAGCATCCCTGATGTCCCGGGACACTATATAGTCCCCTTCTTCCTGGTTCGTTATCACTGCTCTGAGTGACTTCATCTTAATTTGAACCTTTGTAAGTGTTCAAAAAAAAATTTTTTAGAATAAGTCTCACCTAGCCTTCTGGCTTCAGTACCACAATATAGTGTGGAATAATACCCCTTTTCTGTAGTAGGAGGGGTAATTTAATTGTCACCTGCTGGGAATACAGCTTGTGAATTTTTTCCCATACTACCTCCTTGTCGGAGGGAGACTTGGTAAAGCAGACTTCAGGAGCCTGCGAAGGGGAAACGTCTCGACATTCCCATCTGTACCCCCGGGATACTACTTGTAGGATCCAGGGGTCCTGTACGGTCTCAGCGCCATGCTGAGAACTTGTCAGACGCGGTGAAACGCTTCTGTTCCTGGGAATAGGCTGCCTGCTGCAGTCTTCTTCCCTTTCCTCTATCCCTGGGCAGATATGATCTTATAGGGACGAGAGGACTGAGGCTGAAAAGACGGTGTCTTTTTCTGCAGAGATGTGACTTAGGGTAAAAAACGGTGGATTTTCCAGCAGTTGCCGTGACCACCAGGTCCGAAGGACCGACCCCAAACAAGTCCTCTTCCTTTATACGGCCATACTGTGCCGTTTGGAATCTGCATCACCTGACCACTGTCGTGTCCATAACATCTTCTGGCAGTTATGGACATCGCGTTTATTCATGATGCCAGAGTGCAAATATCCCTCTGTGCATCTCGCATATATAGAAATGCTCTATAGTCAATAAAATACTGTCCCTGTCAAGGGTATCAATATTTTTAGTCAGGGAATCCGACCAAGCCACCCTAGCTCTGCACATCCAGGCTGAGGCGATCGCTGGCCGCAGTATAACACCAGTATGTGTGTATATACTTTTTATTATATTTTCCAGCCTTGTCAGCTGGTCCTTGAGGACGGCCCTATCTATAGACGGTACCGCCACTTGTTTTGATAAGCGTGTGAGCGCCTTATCCACCTTAAGGGGTGTTTCCCAACGCGCCCTAACTTCTGGCGGGAAAGGGTATACCGCCCATAATTTTCTATCGGGGGGAACCCACGCATCATCACACACTTTATTTAATTTATCTGATTCAGGAAAAACTATGGTAGTTTTTTCACATCCCACATAATACCCTCTTTTGTGGTACTTGTAGTATCAGAAATACGTAACACCTCCTTCATTGCCTTTAACGTGTGGCCCTAATAAGGAATACGTTTGTTTATTCACCGTCGACACTGGATTCAGTGTCCCTGTCTGTGTCTGTGTCGACCGACTAAGGTAAACGGGCGTTTTAAAACCCTTGACGGTGTTTTTGAGACGTCTGGACCGTACTAATTGTTTGTCGGCCATCTCATGTCGTCAACCGACCTTGCAGCGTGTTGACATTATCACGTAATTTCCTAAATAAGCCATCCATTCCGGTGTCGACTCCCTAGAGAGTGACATCACCATTACAGGCAATTGCTCCGCCTCCTCACCAACATCGTCCTCCTACCTGTCGACACACACGTACCGACACACAGCACACACACAGGGAATGCTCTGATAGAGGACAGGACCCACTAGCCCTTTGGAGAGACAGAGGGAGAGTTTGCCAGCACACACCAAAAACGCTATAATTATATAGGGACAACCTTATATAAGTGTTTTCCCTTATAGCATCTTAATATATATATAAGCATATCGCCAAATTAGTGCCCCCCCTCTCTGTTTTAACCCTGTTTCTGTAGTGCAGTGCAGGGGAGAGCCTGGGAGCCTTCCCTCCAGCCTTTCTGTGAGGGAAAATGGCGCTGTGTGCTGAGGAGATAGGCCCCGCCCCTTTTTCGGCGGCCTCGTCTCCCGCTCTTAACGGATTCTGGCAGGGGTTAAATATCTCCATATAGCCTCCGGAGGCTATATGTGAGGTATTTTTAGCCAAAATAGGTATTCATTTGCCTCCCAGGGCGCCCCCCTCCCAGCGCCCTGCACCCTCAGTGACTGCCGTGTGAAGTGTGCTGAGAGGAAAATGGCGCACAGCTGCAGTGCTGTGCGCTACCTTTAGAAGACTGAGGAGTCTTCTGCCGCCGATTCTGGACCTCTTCTTACTTCAGCATCTGCAAGGGGGCCGGCGGCAAGGCTCCGGTGACCATCCAGGCTGTACCTGTGATCGTCCCTCTGGAGCTGATGTCCAGTAGCCAAGAAGCCAATCCATCCTGCACGCAGGTGAGTTCACTTCTTCTCCCCTAAGTCCCTCGTTGCAGTGATCCTGTTGCCAGCAGGACTCACTGTAAAATAAAAAACCTAAGCTAAACTTTCCTAAGCAGCTCTTTAGGAGAGCCACCTAGATTGCACCCTTCTCGGCCGGGCACAAAAATCTAACTGGCTTGGAGGAGGGTCATAGGGGGAGGAGCCAGTGCACACCACCTGATCCTAAAGCTTTACTTTTTTGTGCCCTGTCTCCTGCGGAGCCGCTATTCCCCATGGTCCTTTCAGGAACCCCAGCATCCACTAGGACGATAGAGAAATTATATTGCCTTTTTAGTGCTTTTTGAGTGATTCATATTTCTATGAGCATATATTGTTATTGACCATCGACTCCATACCTGATTACATTAGCGCTGGGAGACATTTCTTTCTTTTCTTTGGTGGTTCCACCCCACCAACCGAGTGGGAATAGAACATGTGGCAAGCGATGCAAACCACTGGTCCAATGTGTGGCGAATATGGTGGTTGACAGAAGGTAACAAAGGGGAAATTTACGTAAATGTTTTAAATTTGTCAAAGAAAAAGTTCTTATCAATTAGGGAAATTACCATTACAGCAGTAGAGGTGGAATTCATTCCGTTATGTACTGATATAATTGCAAAATGTATCCAGAAGAGTTCCAATTAAAATGTAGTGAAGTACAAAATGAAGCAAATATTTCACTGGAAAACGTTGTTCCTCTCTGAAAGTATTCAAAATACACATTTCGAGTATTATCAAAAATTAGAAATTATACATTTAAAGTGATTACATCAGATTTAGAGAAACAAAATCCCAAAATATCATCAAATGAAATGGTTTGCATTTTATTAATATATACAATCTTGTTTTTAGTCAAGTCATCCATGCAAAATCAATTAAAAATGGAGCTATTTACACTTGGAAAAAACCCAAAAATCATTTAACAACTAACATAGAAAAATTGGAAGCATTCACGAAAGTTTTTTCCAGAATGAAAACATAGTTCAAAATTACTTACATACTCATTGCCAGTAATAGTACAAATATTTACATACACAGAAATAATCAAAATGACCCAAATTTAGGAAACAGAAAATAATTATGAAAAACACACCAAAAAAATGTTTTATGAAGACACAATATGAGACCGCAATGCAACAGGACTGTGTTCTATGCTAGAGATTTGCAGTTCTTAATGTGTACAACTGAAAATAGCATAATGATATCCCCATGCTTTTATTTTCTGAGATCGCATCTGTGCCAATTAAAAAAAAAAACCTGCAATAATTTGTTTTTATGTTTTACTATCAATGTCGCGCTATCTGCTATATTTTTTGTAAGTATACTCAATTCACTTTACATACTCCTATTCAAGGACCCGTGTGTGTGGAATTTTACTTTATGGTGTGTGTGTGTGTGTGCACGCATGTATGTATGTATTCATGTATAAGTTGTGATCAAAACTTGGGAGTGCCGTTTTTCACAACCCTTGCCACCTCTCTATTATATATATATATATATATATATATACATACACATATACATACATATACACACACACACACACGCAGTAAATATATATATATATAGTAATAGACATGTACTGTATATATTTCACTTGTGCGGCTCTACTTGTTAAGCAGTAATCCTGTTAGTGCTATGTAGTGAGTACAGGGGTTTGGAATGCCCTATAAGCTAACTCTGCTGTGTGTGATGTAAAATCATAGTGGAAGTGAATGTTTCTGCATGAAAAATGAGTTACTGTACAGTATTCCCCATTCTAAAGCTGGAAATGTACTGTGATGGCACCACTGACTGCTTCCTAATTATGTGCTTTTCATTAATTCAACATGTGAAACACAAACAAAATTACTTGTGAACAGGCTCTAACATTGCATTTGCGCTTTTTATATTCACATCAAGGAAATCTTTTTCTTTTAAATGAAATATAGTATTGCTACAAGTTAATGGAGCAAATTGGAGATTGGTTAGAACTTTATTGGCTAAGGCAGGAAAAAAAAGTTAGAAATGACAGCACTTATGTGTTAGATTGAACCTTACCCATTGCAGCACAAGAGTTGCCACTGTTTAAAGTAATATGATAATTACATGAACAGCCTTCACAAATTAATTATGCTGAGATGACAAAGTATGCTTAATATCTTTTACACATTTACCAGAGTTAGCCGGCTAGAAGTTACCACAGGTTATTTTGCATTGTCCAAAGCTGCATATTTCTTTACAACGTAGGAAAACTACTAATAATGTTAATCTGTGCCACTTTTCTTAGGTCTGTAAATTGTAAGTAAATGAAGAAAAATAAATTAACTTTGTATATAACCATAAATATTGCCATAGGTGCTATAGAGCAATAGATCACCACTATATTCAATTGAAGTCGAAAACTGCCGTCTTGTCGGAAAGACGGCAGGTTTCGACTTTTTCAGGCCGGAAGGGGTTCCGACCTATTCAATCCCGCTTTTTTTAACGACAAATCGGGGAATTCAACTTGTCGGAAAGCACGTAGATTGGCGGAATAGCCGCGATCCACGTGCTTCTGGCGGAAACAGGACCAAATTCGACAGGTTTTGGTCCCGTTTCCGACAATCTCAATCAAACTTTAAAAAAAAGTCGAACTGAGGAGATGAGACGGGGGAGCAGGGCGGTGGGCTATGGGGGAAGCAGGACACAGGTAACTCTATAGCAGGGTGTCCCCCCAGCCAGGCTCCTCACTCCCGGGAGCGCACCCATCCGCCGCTGACCGCTCCCCCCAGCCGCCGACGACATCGTTCCCCAGCCGCCGCCGCCGACAGCACACCCGGCAGCCGCTGACAGCAGCAGTAGGACGGGACACCAGGAACGGACAAATCTGACAGTTGGATTTGGCTCAAATCCGACAGTCGGACTTGGCCGCTCATTGAATAGGGCATGTCGGATCCATTCCGACAAATGCATGTCGGAATGGATCCGACTGTAATTGAATATACCACTAAGTCTATCACTAAACACAGATCAGTCCATAGGGTTTTTTTTTTTTTAACATGCAAATGGTCCGGTTACTAATGAGAAGTAACAGTAATAAATGAAATAATTCATCACATAATGTTTGGCTGAATACTCTGTAGCATCGGTTTGTCAAGAGGTAGTAGAAAAAAACTTCAACATTGGCAATGAATTCTCAATATGGCTTTAGTAATATTGTCATAAGCACAGAACACTAATGTATTAATGAACTTCCAAAATACTAAACATGTCTCAATACGATTGTTCTTATTCTGCTCAAAAATACATACTTCATAACAAATTCACACTATATGGATATGGAGTGTTACAGATGTGGATGCACTTTATTTCTCTACAAGAACCTCCACTCTCTCACCTCAGTGGTTAGGAAGATTTTAAATATATGGGCTGCTGTCTATAGTAAGGCTTGCCATAATGTCCCTTTAATCCAGGACATCTATGATTTACATAGGATCTGTGCAGGCTAAATTCAAGCCTGTATGTCACCTGGTTTAATCAGCCATAGAACCTGTGTAGCTCATCAGTGTCCTGAATCAAAGGGAAGCCTATCTATAGCAGGGCCTATCTACAGCAGATGTGTCCTCATTCACTTTTATAAAAAAATCTGGCTTGCTGCAGCACAGACTTTGCCAAGATTCTTTTTCTTAAAAATGTACCTATTTTTTGCACCACTAAAGTGAGAAAACTACATTGCTAGTGTACACAGACCACTGGATTGCAGTCTTGTACTTCTATGTGTGTCTAAGTAGCAAATATGTAAAAAAAAAAAAGGTTTGGATGCGAGTGGCCACGATCATCCCTCCAACCATGTTTCGTTATGCTTAATCTGTGACTAATTGTTACACTACTTCCTTTGTGACAAAAGTAGCCACCTAGAGTCCCTAGTACACTGTGAGCGCTTAGTATGTGGCTTACGATGTGACTTAAGATTCAATGTTTAATGATTCACTACCCGTGGCAAAGCATCTTAGTCGTGCCAAGCGTCTCACATCACGTGGCATAAAGACACTGGGAGCGGTATTCAATTCCTTTCACCCCTGCTCTGTTTCTGCTGACTGGCGTGGTATAATTATTCCAGCTCGCTTCCCCCAGGGTAACGAGGGCACCCAACCCTTTACGCAGCTAAACCTGATTACTATGGGTGTGATATGCGCAGTAACGGGGATCACTTTAGAAAGTATATTGGGCGTGATATCATTTGAATACCACCCTAGGTGTATGAATACATATCGGTAGGCAAGATTGCAGCTGACTGGGAAGCTGTGGCATGGGGTCAGGTACATTGTTTTGTGTACGACTGTCCAGACATTATACACAGTTCTGCTAGTTGGCATTATTATAGAAGGTTCTTCCAGAGAATTCTGAGTGCATAGCACTTAACCTCATCACCTGAGATACTGCCCTAAGCATTGTCTAAAAAATAATCTGGTTAAAACAGGAAGTTGCTGTGTCACTAACAGCGTGACTACGTATTTCTCTGGAGCTACTCTTTAAAAGAAATTTGCTGAATGAATTTTACAGAAATGTCCATCTCATACCACAATCTTCCTTCATTTGTCTGACAGGAACCTTCAGTTGCTTGTCTGCACTGTGTGAGTCCCCTGCTGTTTTCCTCATCTGTATGTAATACAACTATGGGGATGCAGTCAGTTTACCTCCAATTAAAATACAGACGTTCAAAATCCCGACACCAATTGACCAATGGTCAAAATCCCGACAAGGTCAAAATCCCGACATGGACAAAATACCGACATTTAAAATACCGGCAAGGTCAAAATACCGACATGTAAAATGCCGACAGGTCAAAATACCGACATGAGTTTTTCATGAGTTTTTTTCATTGAAACCGACTTGTTCATACTTTACCATCCCAGGGGACCTGCAGGGGGAATATAATAGTGTGCCGAGCGCAGCGAGCCATGCGAGGGGACGCGGTACACTTTATATGGTGTCCATGTTGACTTATGTCGACATACACACACAAAAAACATCAAAAAATGCATGTCTGTATTTTGATCTGTCGGCATTTTACATGTCGGTATTTTGTCCATGTCGGGATTTTGACCTTGTCGGTATTTTGAACATCGGTCAATTGGTGTCGGTATTTTGAACGTCGGTATTTTGATTGGAGGTATTTCATACCGATCCCAACTAGGGGTGTGCTAGTGGTGCTATCCCCCAGGGCACTGTTGTTGCCCCATGACTTGCAGGGTTTTCGGCACAGCACCCTGCAGAGTCACCGCAGAGCAGGTTAATAACTGGAATCTGCAGAATTGCAACTAATATGCACATTGTGCATGTAAAAAGGAATTGTATCTCCTTTCTAATCTTTGTATTTTGCTAATGGAACGAAGTAAAAGGCCTGATGCTGAGTTACATGCAGGTCTGCATCTAGCAAATTTCATCAAATTGCACATGAGCCATAGCATAGAGATGCATCACGGGGTGATTCAGACTCTGATGCATCTCAGCTGTCTCCTAGGAGTAACATGGGCGTGTAGCCAATGTTGCGTAGGAGTTACAGAATTTGTGGGCGTATGCAGATAGGAGGCCTATTTCAGGGGGACCTCATGCACCGGCAGAGTATGTGTAAGTGCCGGCACTAGTGATCATGGCTGTGCTTGTGAACAGAATACAGTGGGGCGGCGCGATGTGCATAAAGACGTGTGTATAGTCTCATTAACGTCCTTCTAGCACAATATCCACATTCCACATGCAGCCGTGTGCCGAGCTGCGCGTGACTCAGAATAACACCCTAAATAATCTTCTTATAGTGTAATACCCCATGACAAGTTTTAACAGTCCATAATGGCTTTTATTTCTGAGTTGGTTTATTAGCCCAATTTGCATCAATACACTTAAAGTATTTACAAAGAAGATACATCATCCTTGTATCTTGTGTGGTTACAGATAGCAACAGTATGAACTATAGCAGTGATTAGCAACAGATGGGCCTTCAGGCCACCAGAAAAGCTGCTCCCAATCTGACTTATTTGCGACGGTCAAGCAGGGGAGGTGGTTGGCTGCATACATGGGGAGCATGCAGGGTAGGGAACGTGAGGAGGTCTGAGTGGCATAAGGAGAGGTCCAAATGGCATATGGGACAGTTTTGGAGTACATGTGCGACCAAGGGCCTTGAGGGGGATTATCTGGCAAGTGTAGGAGTAAGTGTATGTTAGGCCATTAGGAGCATGAGCGTTAGAAGGCGCTTCCCTTCTTGAATTTAAGGGCAAAGTACAGAAGGACTGACGGCTACATATACGGCCCTTGAAGTATATTAAAACACTGATTACAAACACTGTCTGAAGAGCAGGATTGGGAGAAACATGTTTTGTGCTTTGATTAAAACCAGTGAATGGAAGGACGGAAGAAATGGGAAAGTTGTCAGTGGACCAGTGGGAAAAGCTGGCCACACACCTATAGGTTACCTTTCCAAATGTTGGAATAAAATCTGGTACTGTACAGGAGCAAACGTCAAACAGCAAATTGCTCCCAAATTCAAGAAAAGACAAAAACAGTCGCTCGGGCAAATTGGTTACATCAAGTGAATGTAATCAACTTGCCGGAATGACAGACTAAATCATGTTTTCTGGAGTTTAGGAGCAAACAGCTGATTAACATTAGCAGATTTTTATTCCAACCAGTTAAATAGTTGGCTGGTTGGAAAGATCATCTTTAGGTGTGCGGCCAGCTCAGGTTACTGGACTTGGAGGTGTGAAATGTAGCCAGTAATTTCTCTGACGTCCTAGTGGATGCTGGGAACTCCGTAAGGACCATGGGGAATAGACGGGCTCCGCAGGAGACTGGGCACTCTAAAAGAAAGATTAGGTACTATCTGGTGTGCACTGGCTCCTCCCTCTATGCCCCTCCTCCAGACCTCAGTTAGATTTCTGTGCCCGGCTGAGCTGGATGCACACTAGGGGCTCTCCTGAGCTCCTAGAAAGAAAGTTTATTTTAGGTTTTTTATTTTACAGTGAGACCTGCTGGCAACAGGCTCACTGCATCGAGGGACTAAGGGGAGAAGAAGCGAACCTACCTGCTTGCAGCTAGCTTGGGCTTCTTAGGCTACTGGACACCATTAGCTCCAGAGGGATCGACCGCATGGAACTGGCCTTGGTGTTCGTTCCCGGAGCCGCGCCGCCGTCCCCCTTACAGAGCCAAAAGCAAGAAGAGGTCCGGAAAATCGGCGGCAGAAGACATCAGTCTTCACCAAGGTAGCGCACAGCACTGCAGCTGTGCGCCATTGCTCCTCATGCACACTTCACACTCCGGTCACTGAGGGTGCAGGGCGCTGGGGGGGGGGCGCCCTGAGCAGCAATAAAAACACCTTGGCTGGCAAATATATCACAATATATAGCCCCAGAGGCTATATATGTGATAAATACCCCTGCCAGAATCCATAAAAAAACTGGAGAAAAGTCCGCGAAAAAGGGGCAGAGCTATCTCCCTCAGCACACTGGCGCCATTTTCTCTTCACAGTGCAGCTGGAAGACAGCTGCCCAGGCTCTCCCCTGTAGTTTGCAGGCTCAAAGGGTTAAAAAGAGAGGGGGGGCACAAAATTTAGGCGCAATATTTTATATACAAGCAGCTATTGGGAAAAATTCACTCAATATAGTGTTAATCCCTAAATTATAACGCGCTCTGGTGTGTGCTGGCATACTCTCTCTCTGTCTCCCCAAAGGGCTGTGTGGGGTCCTGTCCTCAGTCAGAGCATTCCCTGTGTGTGTGCGGTGTGTCGGTACGGCTGTGTCGACACGTTTGATGAGGAGGCTTATGTGATGGCAGAGCAGATGCCGATAAATGTGATGTCGCCCCCTGTGGGGCCGACACCAGAGTGGATGGATAGGTGGAAGGTATAAACCGACAGTGTCAACTCCTTACATAAAAGGCTGGATGACGTAACAGCTATGGGACAGCCGGCTTCTCAGCCCGCGCCTGCCCAGGCGTCTCAAAGGCCATCAGGGGCTCAAAAATGCCCGCTCCCTCAGATGGCAGACACGGAGTCTGACTCCAGTGTCGACGAGGTTGAGACATATACACAATCCACTAGGAACATCCGTTACATGATCCCGGCAATAAAAAATGTGTTACACATTTCTGACATTAACCCAAGTACCACTATAAAAGGGTTTTATGTTTGGGGAGAAAAAGCAGGCAGTGTTTTGTTCCCCCATCAAATGAGTGAATGAAGTGTGAAAAAGCGTGGGTTCCCCCGATAAGAAACTGGTAATTTCTAAAAAGTTACTGATGGCGTACCCTTTCCCGCCAGAGGATAAGTTACGCTGGGAGATATCCCCTAGGGTGTATAAGGCACTCACACGTTTGTCAATAAAGGTGGCACTGCCGTCTTAGGATACGGCCACTTTGAAGGTACCTGCTGATAAAAAGCAGGAGGCTATCCTGCCAGAATCAAAATTCTTCCCCCGCTTCCTCTGAGTCCACCGCATGACGCGGGGGCTCCACAGGCGTAGCCAGGTACGGTGGGGGGCCGCCTCAAAAATTTCAGCGATCAGTGGGCTCGCTCACAGGTGGATCCCTGGATCCTTCAAGTAGTATCTCAGGGGTACAAGCTGGAATTCGAGGCGTCTCCCCCCCGCCGTTTCCTCAAATCTGCCTTGCCGACAACTCCCTCAGGCAGGGAGGCTGTGCTAGAGGCAATTCACAAGCTGTATTCCCAGCAGGTGATAGTCAAAGTGCCCCTACTTCAACAAGGACGGGGTTACTATTCCACACTGTTTGTGGTACCGAAACCGGACGGTTCGGTGAGACCCATTTTAAATTTGAAATCCTTGAACACATACATAAAAAAATTCAAGTTCAAGATGGAATCGCTCAGGGCGGTTATTGCAAGCCTGGAGGAGGGGGATTACATGGTATCCCTGGACATCAAGGATGCTTACCTACATGTCCCCATTTACCATCCTCACCAGGAGTACCTCAGATTTGTGGTACAGGATTGCCATTACCAATTCCAAAAACTGCTGTTTGGATTGTCCACGGCACCGAGGATCTTTACCAAGGTAATGGCAGAAATGATGATACTCCTTCGAAAAAAGGGAGTTTTAATTATCCCGTACTTGGACGATCTCCTTATAAAGGCGAGGTCCAAGGAGCAGTTGTTGGTCGGAGTAGCACTATCTCGGGAAGTGCTACAACAGCACGGATGGATTCTATACATTCCAAAGTCACAGCTGGTTCCTACCACACGCCTACTGTTCCTGGGGATGGTTCTGGACACAGAACAGAAAAAAGTATTTCTCCCGCAGGAGAAAGCCAAGGAGCTGTCATCTCTAGTCAGAGACCTCCTGAAACCAAAACAGGTATCGGTGCATCACTGCACACGAGTCCTGGGAAAAATGGTAGCTTCTTACGAAGCAAAATTCCATTCGGCAGGTTCCATGCAAGAACCTTTCAGTGGGACCTCTTGGACAAGTGGTCGGGATCGCATCTTCAGATGCATCGGCTGATAACCCTGTCTCCAAGGACCAGGGTATCTCTACTGTGGTGGCTGCAGAGGGCTCATCTTCAAGAGGGACGCAGATTCGGCATACAGGACTGGGTCCTGGTAACCACGGATGCCAGCCTTCGAGGCTGGGGGGCAGTCACACAGGGAAGAAATTTCCAAGGACTTTGGTCAAGTCAGGAGTCGTCCCTACACAAATATTCTGGAACTGAGGGCCATTTACAATGCCCTAAGTCTGGCAAGGCCTCTGCTTCAAAACCAGCCGGTACTGATCCAATCAGACATCACGGCAGTCGCCCATGTAAACCGACAGGGCAGCACAAGAAGCAGGATGGCGATGGCAGAAGCCACAAGGATTCTCCGATGCGCGGAAAATCACGGCTTGGCACTGTCAGCAGTGTTCATTCCGGGAGTGGACAACTGGGAAGCAGACTTCCTCAGCAGACACGACCTACACTCGGGAGAGTGGGGACTTCATCAAGAAGTTTTCCAACTGTTGGTAAACCGTTGGGAAAGGCCACAGGTGGACAGGATGGCGTCCCGCCTAAACAAAAAACTAGATATTGCGCCAGGTCAAGGGACCCTCAGGCAATAGCTGTGGACGCTCTAGTGACACCGTGGGTGTACCAGTCGGTTTATGTATTCCCTCCTCTGCCTCTCATACCAAAGGTACTGAGAATAATAAGAAAACGAGGAGTAAGAGCGATACTCGTGGTTCCGGATGGGCCAAGAAGAGCTTGGTACCCAGAACTTCAAGAAATGATATCAGAGGACCCATGGCCTCTACCGCTCAGACAGGATCTGCTACAGCAGGGGCCCTGTCTGTTCCAAGACTTACCGCGGCTGCGTTTGACGGCATGGCGGTTGACTTCCGGATCCTAAAGGAAAAGGGCATTCCGGAGGAAGTCATTCCTACGCTGATAAAAGCCAGGAAAGAAGTAACCGCAAACCATGATCACCGTATTTGGCGAAAATATGTTGCGTGGTGTGAGGCCAGGAAGGCCCCAACAGAGGAATTTCAGCTGGGTCGTTTTCTGCACTTCCTACAGTCAGGAGTGACTATGGGCCTAAACTTGGGTTCCATTAAGGTCCAGATTTCGTCTCTGTCGATTTTCGTCCAGAAAGAACTGGCTTCACTGCCTGGAGTTCAGACATTTGTAAAGGGAGTGCTACATATTCAGCCCCCTTTTGTGCCTCCAGTGGCACCTTGGGATCTCAACGTGGTGTTGAGTTTCTTAAAATCACATTGGTTTGAGCCACTTAAAACTGTGGATTTGAAATATCTCACGTGGAAAGTGGTCATGTTATTGGCCTTGGCTTCGGCCAGGCGTGTGTCAGAATTGGCGGCTTTGTCATGTAAAAGCCCTTATCTGATTTTCCATATGGATAGGGCAGAATTGAGGACTCGCCCCCAGTTTCTCCCTAAGGTGGTATCAGCTTTTCACTTGAACCAACCTATTGTAGTGCCTGCGGCTACTAGGGACTTGGAAGATTCCAAGTTACCGGACGTAGTCAGGGCCTTAAAAATTTATATTTCCAGGACGGCTGGAGTCAGGAAAACTGACTCGCTTTTTACCCAACAAAATAGGTGCTCCTGCTTCTAAGCAGACTATTGCTCGCTGAATTTGTAGCACAATTCAGCTGGAGCATTCTGCGGCTGGATTGCCGCATTCTAAATCAGTAAAAGCCCATTCCACGAGGAAAGTGGGCTCATCTTGGGCGGCTGCCCGAGGGGTCTCGGCTTTACAACTTTGCCGAGCTGCAACTTGGTCAGGGGCAAACACGTTTGCTAAATTCTACAAATTTGATACCCTGGCTGAGGAGGACCTTGAGTTCTCTCATTCGGTGCTGCAGAGTCATCCGCACTCTCCCGCCCGTTTGGGAGCTTTGGTATAATCCCCATGGTCCTTACAGAGTTCCCAGCATCCACTAGGACGTCAGAGAAAATAAGATTTTACTCACCGGTAAATCTATTTCTCGTAGTCCGTAGTGGATGCTGGGCGCCCATCCCAAGTGCGGATTGTCTGCAATACTTGTATGTAGTTATTGCCTAACTAAGGGTTATTGTTGAGCCATCTGTTGGGAGGCTCAGTTATATTTCATACTGTTAACTGGGTGTAGTATCACGAGTTATACGGTGTGATTGGTGTGGCTGGTATGAGTCTTACCCGGGATTCAAAATCCTTCCTTATTGTGTCAGCTCTTCCGGGCACAGTATCCTAACTGAGGTCTGGAGGAGGGGCATAGAGGGAGGAGCCAGTGCACACCAGATAGTACCTAATCTTTCTTTTAGAGTGCCCAGTCTCCTGCGGAGCCCGTCTATTCCCCATGGTCCTTACGGAGTTCCCAGCATCCACTACGGACTACGAGAAATAGATTTACCGGTGAGTAAAATCTTATTTTTGTAATTGCAAAAGGCCTTAAACAGGTTTGATTACAAAAAATATATATACAGTATATATTATTTCTGGCTTTCCAGTCCAGACGAAAATAATGAGAAGTGATACTATGAACACTAATGACAGTTTTGCAATTTAAAACATTACTTAATATTCGGCAGATACCGAAATCACCCTAATTCTGTCATGACGCCAGAAAGGGGAGGGAGGAACAGCTGCCAAAACCTCTTCCTTCTCACTAATCTGCATGAACAAAGTTAGGAATTTAATTGCAACTTTAAGTGCAAAGTCTCATGTCTGTAGGTGCAATACCATGTCCAGTATATTATAAATCACAAATAAATATAGAGAAACTTGCCATTTTAAACCTAAAACACAAATAAAAATAACGAATATGATCATGTCTTTTAAAGTTTTTGTTATAAAAAAAACAAAAAAAAACAGTCATTACCCAAAATAGTTACCAAATAGATCTTTAGCTTGGTACAAAGATGTAGGCAGAGCCAGTCCACAAAAAACTTTGCAATCTTGATAATCCGCACCAGCAATGGCTCCAGTTGACTACTGCATTACAGCTCCACCCCAGAGCACAGGGAGCTCGCACTGTGCAGTCACATGTCTGAAAACCAGGTGAGCTAATGAACCAATAAGAAATCACATTCGCTAACATTGCAGCTTTTCATGCTCAGTTCTGAAGTCATTTTAAAGTGGCAAGCAAAAAATGTTTGCCACTTTAAAGAGCTGTAAGTTTAGCTATTTGTAATTTTATTTGAATTGTTGAAAAACAAAGTTATTCCAACATGTCAAGTATAGCTGAGGCATTCCAACATTTTCAGAATCAGGGATGTCACACAAGGCTGCAGACCCCATATTGCAAGGGTGGATTTAGGGGTGAGGGTGCCCCTAGGCACAACAGTAAACGTCCGCCCCCGATATGCCTAATTTTATTATTTGTATTGATTGGTTATAGGCCCTCATTTGCTGATAGCCAATTTAATAGAATAAAAAATTATGTATACATGTTTACCAAGTAGGACAGATTTAGGGGCAGTCTGTGCATGTTCTACCCGTTTACACTCCATTCAAGATGGCATATGGTACAGTACAGTATAAATATTTAGCAGTTACTGGTACATTTCAAGTTTACAGTAGCAACTCAAGCTTCCAAGTGCCGCCCCCAAACAAGTGCCACCACTAGGCACGTGCCTCACGTTTCTAATGAGAAATTCGCCACTGCCATATTGTCAACATACAAACTGACAATCTGAACCAATGAATGCATAAAATGGTTCTAGCTATCCATTGCAAAACAATCTCTTTTCCAGTGATTAAATCTGCATTATAGTATAGTTGGTTTTCCCCAGCAAACTTTAAAATACTATGTAAAAATCCCCAAAACTCATATTATATACAGTTGAAATCCAGTGCTCAGTAAGCAACGTAACCACAAGAAAAGTAAAATAATACAAAGTAAATTACAAATATGTGAAACCCTGTTAATTTCTTGACATTACAAAACTGACATCAAAGCCTCAATTCACTTTGCAGAAATTCTGATTCTATAAAGGTCAGTTACACAGGCACTTCACATGTAAACAGTCTACAACTGAAAAAAGGTATTTTGGCACCAACTCAGACTATAAAAATAATACTTAAAAAATTACAAATATATACATCTATAAAATCCAGAGAAATAAGGTCAGTTTCATTTTATAGCAATCACTAAAAACACAAAATCAAAATACTGAAGATGCCAAAAGTATATAAATTACCATAAGTGCAATAAATAATCAAAGACCTCAAACTGATCATTATTAAACTGATTTCACTGGTTAAAAATAAACTACAAGCACTAGCATGAATTATGTACACTGTTCCGATATTCTATTACATGGCAAATGAAACTAATAAATATAATAAAATGACAGCAATATATCTTTCTAAAACAGTGCGTTTATGAATTCTGTAATACTCCCAAACGCACAGGCAGAAAACAAAAATATACATATGCAGTCAGTGGTATTTTACAGTTTCAAAGTTCTAAAAATCAGATGGTGAAAAGAAAAAAAAAAAGAGGAAAAAAAAAAAAAAGAAATACTGCAATTCTCTACAATTAGGGAAAAAAACAGTATCTGTGCACAGTTCCCTTTTAGGGCTAACAAGACTTTATAGAAAGAAGTCTCAGTGGCGAGTCCATTCATGGGACTTCACTCAAAGTCACAAGAACGTCTATGGTTGCGGTAGGCTTTCATGGTGGTTTACACTGACGAAAGCTGTGATGCTCTCAGTAAGGGTAGTTCTAACAGCGCCTGTATTGTGACGCCAACTTTCACCAGGCCCCTCTCTTCTAAGATGTGATGCGGCAAACAGAGTCGGTCCTGGAAGACAAAACCGAGGCACGTTTGTAACTTTGTGACACCCACAGTGCACTATACAATAAAATGCAGATGTTTAATAAAATAAAAAGACATCTAAGTAGGATACAATAAAAACACTACTATAGAAAACAAATGATGGTGACCAGTAACAAAGAGGTGGAAAGCTCGGTACACACCTGAATGACGATGCAACCCAGCAGTACGATGTAACAATATATTGCATTGCCGTACACACTACACAACACGTTGTACGACAATGTGATATATAATTAAATGCTTAACGTAACACCACAACATCCGTGCAGCACATCAGACATGAAGATGCGGCAACACAACTCATTAGCGATACATTTGCATTCTATTAGAAGGGACTCATCATGAGGCAGATAGCTCATTGTTTGACGGGGGTTACAGCAGAACACTTAATCCACGTTATTTTTTGCAGGAAATGCAGGTACACTGTTCACTCTTTATAACATCACTTCTACAGGTTTATTACATTGTATGAATCCCAATTGATAATATTCCCACAGTATGACATTACTTTTGGCCTGTGTTGTAAGCTGGAGTTATACAGCAAATAATAAAATGTAACACTCACATGCGGAACGCCAAGTTTCTTGCATGCATCAAGGAAGTTTTCAACATTGCGCCTGCACTTTGCCATGCTGAGTTTAGGCTGGAAAACAAGGAGACGACTACATGAAGTGTGTTGGACATATACTTATAACATTATTTCTATGAATAACATTCCAGAAAATAGTAAGCACAATAAAAGATGTTCACTTGGTTTATAGTTTACCTACTGTAATCACCATCACTGGTATTTAATTGTAGATGCTAATGTACGGCATGGCAAAAATTGGCTTTTTAGCCAGATAGTATTATCGGGCTATCCAATTATGACCAGCTTTAACATGCTGTAAATGACCCATTTTCGGGTATAAGTTCCCGGACCCATGTGTTATCGTGGAAAAACAGGTCTGCTTATTGGGGATTCTGCCTAATCAACTATAATTGCTGGCGGTCAGGGCTAATAAAATAGCTCCTGGGGGATCTAATAGCCGCAGTGATTTACCATATATGTCCGGTAGGGTGTACACACTAGACAATTTGCACAAAATCATCAACGATGTGTGGACCACTACATAGGAGCACGCAACAGTGCATACACACTAGATGATGTGGAAGATTTATCGTTACGATTAGACTCAAAGCAACAATTCATCCAAAATATTGTCTAGTGTGTACCCAGCTTTACACCAGCTGTTCATGGAGATTGTGGGATCAGCCCCTCGCCATTCACCAGACACCAACAGCAGATATAATGTGCTAGGATGTAATCGCATAAGCAGTGCAAAGTCTTAACCTTTAATGGTCAGCAATGAATCAGATAAAAATAAAATATGGCTAGAGTAGTAGTATGGAATGAGCCTGCTGAATCGTGTTACAGATCCAGCAAGCAATAGTCTGCTTAGAAGCAGGAGCGCCAACCTTGTTGGCTGCATACAGGACAAACAGTGCCTCTGTTTTCCTAACCCGAGCCGTCCTAGCTACGAAAATTTTTAAGGCCCAGACTACATCAAGGGATTTGGAATCCTCCAAGTCTCCCGTAGCCACAGGCACCACAATAGGTTGGTTCATATGAAACGATGACACCACCTTTGGCAAAAATTGAGGACGAGTCCTCAACTCTGCTGTATCCTCCTGGAAAATGAGATAGGGGCTCTTATGAGATAAGGCCGCCAATTCGGACACCCGCCTTGCAGATGCCAAGGCCAACAACATAACCACTTTCCAAGTGAGAAACTTTAATTCAACTGTTTGAAGAGGTTCAAACCAGTGAGATTTTAGGAACTGTAACACCACGTTAAAGGTCCCATGGTGCCACTGGGGGCACAAAAGGAGGCTGGATGTGTAGCACTCCCTTTACAAAAGTTTGGACTTCTGGGAGAGAAGCCAATTCCTTCTGGAAGAATACAGATAGGGCCGAAATCTGTAATGGAGCCTAGCTTTAGGCCCATATCCACTCCTGTCTGTAGAAAATGGAGAAAACGGCCCAAGTGGAAATCTTCCGTAGGAGCATTCTTGGCGTCACACCAAGATACATACTTCCTCCAGATATGGTGATAATGTTTCGCCGTCACTTCCTTCCTAGCCTTTATCAGAGTAGGGATGACTTCTTCCGGAATACCCTTCCCCGCTAGGATTCGGTGTTCAACCGCCATGCCGTCAAACGTAACCGCGGTAAGTCTTGGAACACGCAGGGTCCCTGTTGCAACAGGTCCTCCCTGAGAGGAAAAGGCCACGGATCTTCTGTGAGCATCTCCTGAAGATCTGAATACCAGGCCCTTCGAGGCCAATCTGGAACAATGAGTATTGTCCGTATTCTTTTTCGTCTTATGATTCTCAATATTTTTGAGATGAGAGGAAGAGGAGGAAACACATAGACCGACTGAAACACCCATGGTGTCACCAGGGCGTCCACCGCTACTGCCTGAGGGTCCCTTGACCTGGCACAATACCTCCAAAGCTTTTGTTGAGGCGTGATGCCATCATGTCTATTTGAGGAAGTCTCCAAAGACTTGTTATTTCTGCAAAGACTTCTTGATGAAGTCCCCACTCTCCTGGATGGAGATCGTGTCTGCTGAGGAAGTCTGCTTCCCAGTTGTCCACTCCCGGAATAAATACCGCTGACAGAGCGCTTACGTGATTTTCTGCCCAGCGCAGAATCCTGGTGGCTTCCGCCATTGCCACTCTGCTCCTTGTCCCGCCTTGGTGGTTTACATGAGCCACGGCTGTGACGTTGTCTGATTGAATCAGAACCGGTATGTCGCAAAGAAGATTCTCCGCTTGTCGTAGGCCGTTGTATATGGCCCTTAATTCCAGTATGTTGATGTAAAGACAAGCCTCCTGGCTTGACCACAGTGCCTGAAAATAACTTCCTTGTGTGACTGCTCCCCATCCTCGGAGGCTCGCGTCCGTGGTCACCAGAACCCAGTACTGAATGCCGAACCTGCGACCTTCTAGAAGGTGAGCACTCTGCAGCCACCACAGGAGAGACACCCTGGCCCTGGGGGACAGGGTTATTTTCTGATGTATTTGAAGGTGGGACCCGGACCACTTGTCCAGAAGGTTCCACTGAAAAGTCCTTGCATGAAACCTGCCGGAGGGGATGGCCTCGTAGGTCGCCACCATTTTCCCCAGTACTCGAGTGCATTGATGGACTGACACTCTCTTTGGTTTTAACAGGTCTCTGACCATGTTCTGGAGTTCCTGGGCTTTTTCCATCGGGAGAAAAACTCTCTTTTGTTCTGTGTCCAGAATCATGCCTAAGAAAGACAGCCGAGTTGTTGGAACCAAATGTGACTTTGGTAGATTTAGGATCCAGCCATGTTGCTGCAGCACTCTCAAGGAGAGCAACTGTTCCTTTGATCTCGCTTTTATCAGGAGATCGTCCAAGTATGGGATAATTGTGACTCCTTGCCTGTGCAGGAGTACCGTCATTTCCGCCATTACCTTGGTGAAAACCCTCGGGGCCGTGGAAAGCCCAAACGGCAACGTCTGAAATTGGTAATGACAGTCCTGTACAGCGAATCTCAGGTACGCCTGATGTGGAGGATAAATGGGGACATGAAGGTATGCATCCTTGTGACACCATAAAATCCCCCACTTCCAGGCTGGAGATCACTGCCCTGAGCGATTCCATCTTGAACTTGAACCTTTTTAAGCACAGGTTCAGGGATTTTAAGTTTACAATGGGTCTGACCAAGCCATCTCTTGAACTTGAACCTTTTTAAGCACAGGTTCAGGGATTTTAAGTTTAGAATGGGTCTGACCAAGCCATCCGGTTTCGGGACCACAAATAGGGTTGAATAGTACCCTTTTCCCTGTTGTATTAAGGGAAGCTTGATAATCACTTGCTGTAGACACAGCTTTTGAATTGCAGCTAAAACTATCTCCCTCTCTGGGGGAGACGTTGGTAAAGCCGATTTCAAGAATCGGCGGGGAGGTATGTCTTCGAATTCCAGCTTGTAGTCTTGGGATACAATTTCCATCACCCAAGGATCCACGTCCGACTGAACCCAGACGTGGCTGAAGAGTCGAAGACATGCCCCTACCGGAGCGGACTCTCTCAGTGGAGCCCCAGCGTCATGCGGTGGATTTAGTAGAAGCCGGGGATGACTTCTGTTCCTGGGAACTGGCCGTAGCAGGCATTCTTTTCCCTTTACCCTTCCCTCTGGAGAGGAAGGAAGAGCCCCGACCTCTTCTGGACTTATGCGACCGAAAGGACTGCATCTGATACTGTGGCGTTTTCTTTTGCTGTGGGGGGACATAAGGCAAAAAAGTAGATTTACCCGCGGTAGCTGTGGAAACCAGGTCCGTGAGACCTTCCCCAAATAAAACCTCACCCTTGTAAGGTAAAACTTCCATATGCCTTTTTGAGTTGGCATCACCTGTCCACTGGCGGGTCCACAGTGCTCGCCTAGCAGAAATCGCCATGGCGTTGGCCATTGAACCTAGTAGGCCGACGTCTCTCTGAGCGTCCCTCATATATAAGACTGCGTCTTTGATGTGACCTAAGGTCAATAAAATGGTATCCCTATCTAGGGTATCAATATCAGCTGACAAGGTATCTGTCCAAGCAGCTACCGCACTACAAACCCAAGCCGATGCTATTGCCGGTCTGCGCAAAGCACCCGTATGTGTATAAATTGATTTTAAAGTCGTTTCCTGTCTGCGATCAGCAGGATCCTTGAGGGCTGCCGTGTCTGGAGACGGTAGCGCCACCTTCTTGGATAAGCGCGTCAAAGCCTTGTCTACCCTGGGCGAGGATCTCCACCGTACCCTGTCCTGTGCCGGGAAAGGATACGCCATAAGAATTCTTTTGGAAATCTGCAGTTTTTTGTCTGGAGTTTCCCAAGCTTTTTCAAATAATGCGTTCAGCTCATGAGATGGGGGAAATGTCACCTCAGGTTTCTTTTCCTTAAACATGTGTACCCTCGTGTCAGGGACAGAGGGGTCATCTGTGATATGCAAAACATCTTTTATTGCAATAATCATATAATGAATACTTTTTGCCACCCTTGGGTGTAACCTTGCATCATCGTAGTCGACACTGGAGTCAGAATCCGTGTCGGTATCAGTGTCTGCTATTTGGGATAGGGGATGTTTTTGAGACCCTGAAGGTCCCTGTGACACAGTCAAAGCCATGGATTGACTCCCTGCTTTTTCCCTGGACTCTGCTTTGTCCATCCTTTTATGTAATAATGTCACATTTGCATTTAAAACATTCCACATGTCCAACCAATCAGGTGTCGGCGTTGCCGACGGAGACACCACATTCATCTGCTCGACCTCCTCCTTAGAAGAGCCTTCCGCTTCAGACATGCTGACACACTCGTACCGACACCTCCACACACACAGGGATATTTATATGGAGACAGATCCCCAATAAGGCCCTTTGGAGAGACAGAGAGAGAGTATGCCAGCACACACCCAGAGCCAACTGACACTGGAAAAACCAATTCCCAGATAAATAGCGCTTTTATATAATTATGTGCATATAATACACCCACTGCGCCTTACAAGTGCCCCCCCCCCCCTCTTTTCTGCCCTGTGTCACCGTGTTCAGCACGGGAGAGTACGGGGAGCCAGCTTCTCTGCAGTGTCTGTGGAGAAAATGGCGCTGGTTAGTGCTGAGGGATTAAGCTCCGCCCCTTCAGCGGCGGGCTTCGGTCCCGCTCGATTTTTTAAATACTGGCGGGGGATTTACTATATACAGCCCGCGGAGCCTATATATTCATTTTAGCCAGTCCTAGAGGTTTAAAATTGCTGCCCTGGGCGCCCCCCCCCCCCTGCGCCCTGCACCCATCAGTGCCTGCCGTGTGTGTGTTGTGTGTGGGAGCAATGGCGCGCAGCGTTACCTCAGAGAAGATCTGAAGTCTTCTGCCTCCTCTGAAGTCTTCTTTCTTCTTATACTCACCCGGCTTCTATCTTCCGGCTCTGTGAGGAGGACGGCGGCGCGGCTCTGGGACGAACGGCGAGGGGAGACCTGCGTTCCGACTCCCTCTGGAGCTAATGGTGTCCAGTAGCCTAAGAAGCAGAGCCTATCATTTAAGTAGGCCTGCTTCTCTCTCCTCAGTCCCACGATGCAGGGAGCCTGTTGCCAACAGTGCTCCCTGAAAATAAAAAACCTAACACAATTCTTTTTTCAGAGAAACTCAGGAGAGCTCCCTGTAATGCACCCAGTCTCCTCTGAGCACAGGATCTAACTGAGGTCTGGAGGAGGGGCATAGAGGGAGGAGCCAGTGCACACCGATTCTAAAGTTCTTTATAGTGCCCATGTCTCCTGCGGAGCCCGTCTATACCCCCATGGTCCTTACGGAGTCCCCAGCATCCTCTAGGACGTAAGAGAAATAAAGGATTAACCCCCCTTCAAGAGAGTCGGAGATGACAATGACTATACTAACTCTCCACATAGGCTACAACAACTATTCAGCACGCAGAAAACCATCTACTTCAAATAAATGAAAACACTACAATTCATTGCACTGGCGTCCAGCTTTAAGTCTATTTACAATTCAGATTGAAGACAATACATCCATTCTCTGTAGAATTTTATTTATATATATGATTAGAGAAAACGGTCTCATGAGATTAGCAAATCAAAATGTGAACACTTAATAAATTACATTAACAGCGATATTATCATCAGACACAAAAAACAAACTAAAATGTTAAGACATTCAATTCTTTACCACTACAGGTTGTGTTATTTTACAAAGTGAGAACAACTGACATTTCACTAACTCAGACATACAGTATATAGTGACAGATGCTTAATTAGCTTAGTGATATCACTCAGGTGTTAGCAAGGGAGGAGTATTTCTAAGCAAGAAAAAAAGCATTTTGTTTCCCCCAGCACCCTGAATGATACCAGTAACCAGATTTAAATCCTACAATATACAATATTAGAATTCAGAGATCGTGGCTACATATACATACAAATATATGTAACCAAGATCTCTGAATCCTAATATTGTGTAGGATTTAAATCTGACTACTGGTATCATTCAGAGTGCTGGGGGAAACATGTTTTTTTTCTTGCTTAGAAATACCCCTCCCTTGCAAGCACCTGAGTGAAATCACTAAGCCAATTGAGTATCTGCCACTATATATTTCTGTTGTGAGAGGCAGAAAGGATCCTGCATTAGGAGGTGGTGCAGGTCCTGATATACAGTACCATATGGAGCACTATGGTGTTGCTCCAAGGTAGGTAGCTCTTAGCTTAGAGATATTATATATATATATATATATATATATATATATATATATAAAAGTAAGGAGCCATTATCATGTGGCTCTTTGTAGGTTAATCATTGACCCAGAGTGGGGTAATGGAGGTGTGGGGTGCAGTGCCCCTGGATTGGCTGGGCTGGATGGCTCTAGTGTGGCATACCTTTAAATTCTATTAACACTTATCACATACTAATTTCTTTACCCAACACTATTTCTTCATTATTTTAATTACATCTCATTATTTTTGTATCACTTTCTGTATATAGCTTCGGCTTCCTAACACTAATTTATTAACACTATAGTTTTTTCACTGGTATGTTGCCTTAGGCTTTCTGGCTTATTCTGATTTTTGGGGTGCCGCACCCTGCACCTAGATATAGTGCTAGGGACCCCCAATATACAGAGAGGCCTTGACGCGGCTTGGGGGCTTATTCATACATTTGCGCAAATACCTGTATATGTAACCAAGATCTCTGAATTCTAATATTGAGATTACTGGTGTCATTCAGGGTGCTGGGGGAAACAAAATGCTTTATTTCACCAACTCATAATGTCAGACACACTAGCCTAATGTATAGTATCTTTTTAAAGAGAAAATCTTAATAAATATGCAATTCCATGGACTGATGCAACCTGCCTGCCTGTCAGTGCCACTGAATCTTTAAGGACTGCTGCACTTTACGTCATAAGGGTTTTGCTTTTTTTTTCTGAATACTGTATGAATAACACATGGATCAAAGCAATAAGGCATGCTGCATTCATAATCCATCAGACACCCGTGTGTAATGTTGCTGTGTTGTTTATAGGAGCCAAAACGAAGCTCATCATCTTCCCCCTCTATCTCTTATCACAATCATTCTCTCCCACCTTGATTACTATCTTATATCATGTGGCCATTCCCTTCACCTGAGTATCCCCTCTGGACTGTGTCCTAACTGCCATGGTGAGACCAACTGTCTGCTCTCCGTCCTGCTACCCTGCAGTGCACTACACTAACACTGACTACCCATTGCCTCCAGTATTCAGTGCAAGCTTCTCATCTTTATCAAAGCCCTCACCAACTCCTTCCTCTTACACATCGGACTTCACCAGAACACACACTCACTCTCTACCTCTCTGGTAACTGCAGATCACTTATAACTACAAGGTATTTACTACAGTGTACCTTGCCCATAGCAAGGTTATTGCTCCCTCTATACATGTTCTACCAGCTCCAGTCCCATGTCTACTTCGCCTATCTCCTACTGAGCAGGGCCTGCTCTACCCTCTCTCTCGCTTCTGCTCCTCAGCTTGTCACCCATGTCTGTACTTTTTTCTGTTTTACGTGGGTTTATTCGCATGGTTTATTAGTGAGTGCAAGAGCTGTAGAACTCAGTGGTGCTTTACAAATAAAGGAATGATGATCCACCCTACTTAAAGTGCTGGTATTCACCAAGCAGTGAAAGCAGTCATGACAGCATATACTACCGGTGCATAAAAAAGAAGTTTTCAGAAAGAAAATTTGGCTAGTTCGACACTACTAGAACATTGGACCCTTCTGTAGCTTTCCACTTTGTCCTCTCCAGACGTAACAACCTGGAGAGGTTTCAATGCAAGTAGCTACTGCAGTAACTTGGAGCACTGCAGCAAGTGGCGGGTGGAAGGGAGAATGCAATGCATCAGGAAAATTCCTGTGTATCACCAGTACCTGTGTTTCCTGTATCATGCATAAAATACAGCTCAAAAAAGAGGAGGGTTGAACAAGGGGAATGGACAAACCAGCCATTGCAGACTTGCTGAAAATTGCAATGTCCAAATGTGCGGAGCTGATAGAGAATTCAAAATCACAATATTCTAAAAATAATGCTTGCATATCTCTTTCAAATATTTTAGAAGGAACAATTGCAGTACATACATGTACAAGTTCACATAAGAATAAAGTGGTGCAGACAAGGAATACCATTCCTGTACATCAAAGGGCAGATAGGGCAGTGCATCCTCCATACGCAAGAGAAGCCACTTTCCCTGACAGAAGATTAGGGGGAATATTACTTTTCAATATCAATGTACATACTAGGGTCTTTTGATCTGGTAACATTTTTGCTTCATTAGAAATTAGGAAAAAGGGTCTTTTTGCCTCCTTTGTTCTAAAGCCTAAAGTAGACAAAAGGAGAGAAGTCTAAAAACCTGTGAGCTGGAGATCCAAATGTACAGAGGAAGCATAAAACAGCTAAAGAACGTATAACATTATATTGACAATTATATGGTTTCAATTGTTTCTTGCGCCCCCTGCTGGGTGTCTACAGTAACTGGCGGCTATCTGAGCCATTCAATTGTTGCTCCGACCCGGCGCCTATTAGCTGCGGCAGTCACATTTTTTCTAACAGCCTCCAGAGGTGCGAGAAAAAAATGTGTTAAAAAGTCCCCGGACTTTGGACGGCCAATAAAGCTCTTTAGACTGTATGTGGTTACCATACCGATCGTCGGGATCCCAGCGGTCACAATACAGACACCAGTATCCCGACAGAGGCACCATACCCACGCCAGTATACCGGCGAGGTAGGTAATTCCCCCTCTATGGGTGTCCACGACACCCATAGAGGGAGAATAGAACCTGTGGCAAGCGCAGCAAGCCCACAAGAGGCTTAGTTGCGCTTGCCACCCTGCCAGCATTCCACCGTTAGGGATGCAGATGTCGGTATACTAATATTCGGCATCCCGTGCGGTGGTGATTTATACCGAACCCCTTTAGACGGGTTTTAGCCACTTTGCATGGCTAAACCAGGAGCTTTTAGGCCCTTTAATTAATAATGGTCGATTGATCTGAGCAACAATTGAATACTCAGACCATTCCTGTAGATGCTCATGCAAGAAACAACTGAATCGGGCCGATTACATGAAAATATTTTAGTGCATTAGATTATATATATTTTTTTTTATTTCTTAAGCTCCAACGAATCTGATATTTTGAGAGTAAAATCATTAAATCTTATAAGTGATATGTAGAGGTGTGTGACATTATTTGCACCTAATTTGGGAGAGACCCTATTCTGCATCCATTACAAAGTTCGCACATGCTGTCAATTAGCGTTTTTGTATATGCAAGCTAGTCATTAAATTACATTTTTCCAACCTCAGTGAAAGAGTACGACCAGCTACTAGAATATGGAAGCATGTCGACAGATGTAAGTACTCAGAAAAAAGTGTTACTAGGATGATAAATACATTTTTTTTATGGTTAAGTGAGAAGTGAGATCCCAATGATGAAAACAGAAGTAGATTTAGTAATCTAATTCATGCTGCTTGCTCTGTTACTCCAGCATCACAAAGGGTTGCCCAAAACATTTTGTTAGGGAACCAAAAACTGCAACCATATAAAACACCTCAGATGATACCTGAAGATCACTAAAACATTGGCCAAGCTCTTGCAAGAGCAAAATATTCTTCTGGGACGCCATGGTAAACTGAAAAGCTTACTGCCATTGTGCATTTTCATTTACCAAGTCAGATATTCTGTAAGCTAGAATCTTCCAGCTACAAAATAGATGTGTAATGTCTTGGGGTAAAGCAACAGCTACATGCTAAGTATACAGCGTCACTATTTGTCTCTACAGCTCATTTTCTCAAGTTGTCACGGTCTTGTCTTTCTGTATAAAATACATATATGTCCTCATACATCTAGCCCCAATATGCCATGCAGAAGCCTGGTGTGAGTGAGCTATAAAATCCTGTGCAACTCTGCTACTGCCCAGCGTCTTTTTTTTTTCGTGTTGAAAATATGTCTTAGTCACAATGACACGTGACTAGGACGCACGAGGAGACTGAGCTGATAACTTTGGTATATGACACTTGTATATTGTGTGTGACAAGACTGTATACAGAGCAGAACAGAACTTTTGGAAAAAAAGCTGTGGCTGCTACATTGTAGCACTTCATATACATATTCAGAAACTCAGTTGCACATGGATATACTGTACGAGTATCATATCAAATTAATCAGCACTGCCTCCTCAAGTATCCTAGTCTGCGACTAAGATGCATTTTTGGCAAAAAAGAAGCCCACCTCTACAAGATTCACACGAGACCTTACATGCCAAGAGAGGCTGTTTGGCGTGACTGCAGCAAAGATGTATGAGGATATATCTGTACTTTTCATTCAAGGTACTGAATAAAAACAAAATAGCAGAGATTGATAAATACATCTGCACAGGGAAAGTATCAAACGCTGTGATAACACCCCAGCCAGCTTTTTGCACAATCACTGAAATAAGAGTGAGGTACTATAGAAAACAGGAAGAATGAAGTATTTTGCAAACTGACAATGCAAGTAATTTGAAAGCACCATGGTGTATAAAATATACATACTGAATTACAGCTTAAATTGCTTTTTTAATGAGATCATGACATGGAACACTGCAAAAGAGCAACAAAGAGTCAAAGAACACAAAAGTTGCTAGTCTTTAAAAAATCAGCAGGATGAAAAGAATGTAGGTAATACAATATTGGTGTTCTTTAAGAGGAGAGATGGGAAAAAAAGGGCAAAAAAAACGCCAAATCAGGTGGGGTGCAGAGGACACTTATTAAAACAATGGCACTTCTAGAAATAGTAATAACTGAGTATCCGAAAGGACTCAGAATGCTAACAAAATTACTTTGAGTATCTGTGTTCTATGAAGATGCTAAAGCCATCTCAAGCATTCACTCCATCTGAATCATACAGGGAACCCAGATAAAATCAGCAGCGGGAATTAGCAACTGCATCTCCATACAGAAGAAGGTATATAAAAATACTGGCAAACATATTCTTCCAGTCTGTTAATAATGAATTCACACTGCTGCAAATCTCCAAGATACAAGATCCCCTTAGAATGTAAGCTCTCATGAGTAGAGCCCTCTTCCCTCATGTGCTTATCCTTTTCTTACTTTAATAATCCTCAACTGCCCAAATCCTGCAGCTTTTTGGCCACCTTTTAACTTATCTCTATGTTGTTTACTGGTGTAGTTATGCTTAGTTACCCTGTACATGTCCTATACTGTCTTCAACTAAAAGTCACTGTTTTTCCTGTTTTGATTATGTGCATATGTACTCTGTAATTGGGCACTGCGGAACCCTTGTGGCGCCATATAAATAAAGGATAATAATAATAATAATAATAAAAGATTTAAAGGAGGACATTTTCATTATGGTAAAAATGCTACTTCTGATTTCCTTTACAACAAGCAACCCATTTAAGAGCCGACGCTGGGTATGAACTTTGTCCATGATTGGCACCTGGAACTCTGACAAACATTTCCCACCTACTGTACATTGTGACAGCAAGGTCTTTGCATGACCCAACCAGCCATGTGCTGAAATAAGTATTGTAATATATGAAGAGCTCCCAAGAGAGTAACTGAAGGAGCACCTGGATATACAGTACCAAAGATAAGAGTTTCTGGGTTTCTTTGTATAGAAGAACAAACGTTTAGGAACTTAAGTATATAAATAGCATTAACTGGCCTCGGTTCCAGGTTCCACCATCTTTCTAAGAAAGAACATGGTCAATAGTTTGGAATTCCACAAAGCAAATTAAGAAAAGACCTGCATACACTATATGTAACGACTGTACAGACAATTTAGAGGCCAGGATATGTCTATAATGAAGTCATTAAACTACCCTTTAATAAAAGGGTGAAAAATAGGATTTTAATACCTACCGGTAAACCTTTTTCTCTTAGTCCGTAGAGGATGCTGGGGACTCCAAAAGGACCATGGGGTATAGACAGGATCTGCAGGAGACATGGGCACTTTAATACTTTAAATGGGTGTGAACTGGCTCCTCCCTCTATGACCCTCCTCCAGACCTCAGTTATAGGAACTGTGCCCAGGGAGATGGACATTTCGAGGAAAAGGATTTTTGTTAACCAAGGGTGAGATACATACCAGCTCACACCACAACACACCGTACAACATGGCATTTAACTAAAACCAGTTAACAGTATGAACCAAAAAATCAGCAACAGGCTGATCGAAACTAAAACACAACCTTTGTGTAGCAAAAGCAATAACCATGAACAAGTACTGCAGATAGAGTCCGCACTGGGACGGGCGCCCAGCATCCTCTATGGACTAAGCGAAAAGGATTTACCGGTAGGTATTAAAATCCTATTTTCTCCTTCGTCCTAGAGGATGCTGGGGACTCCAAAAGGACCATGGGGTTTATACCAAAGCTCCAGACCGGGCGGGAGAGTGCGGATGACTCTGCAGCACCGATTGAGCAAACATGAGGTCCTCATCAGCCAGGGTATCAAACTTGTAGAATTTTGCAAAAGTGTTTGAACCCGACCAAGTAGCTGCTCGGCAAAGTTGTAGCGCCGAGACACCCCGAGCAGCCGCCCAAGATGAGCCCACCTTCCTGGTAGAATGGGCCTTCACTGATTTGGGTAACGGCAATCCAGCCGTAGAATGAGCATGCCGAATCGCATTACAGATCCAGCATGCAATAGTCTGCTTAGAAGCAAGAGCCCCAATCTTGTTGGAAGCGTACAGGACAAACAGAGCCTCCGTTTTCCTAATATGAGCCGTTCTGGCAACATACATTTTCAAAGCTCTGACAACATCGAGAGACTTTGAATCAGCCAAGGCTTCAGAAGCCACAGGCACCACAATAGGTTGGTTCATGTGAAACGAAGAAACCACCTTGGGTAAAAATTGTTGATGTGTGTTTGACCCCGACCAAGTAGCTGCTCGGCAAAGTTGCAATGCCGAGACCCCCCGGGCAGCCGCCCAGGATGAGCCCACCTTCCTAGTGGAATGGGCCTTCACCGACGTCGGTAACGGCAATCCAGCCGTAGTATGAGCGTGCTGAATCGTACTTCTGATCCAACGCGCAATAGTCTGCTTGGAAGCAGGACGCCCAATCTTGTTGGGAGCATACAGGACAAACAAAGACTCTGTTTTCCGTAATCGAGCTGTTCTCAGTGAACGTGTCAGTAACTACTGGCACCACAATAGGTTGGTTTATGTGGAAAGATGAAACCACCTTCGGAAGAAATTGTTGACGAGTCCTCAACTCTGCCCTATCTTCATGGAAGATCAGGTAAGGGTTCTTGTGAGACAAGGCCCCCAATTCAGACACCAGCAGCGCGGATGCCAATGCCAAAAGCATCACCACTTTCCAAGTGAGAAACTTCAACTCTATCGCTTGTAGAGGCTCAAACCAATCTGATTGAAGGAACTGCAACACCACGTTAAGGTCCCATGGTGCCACCGGAGGCACAAATGGAGGATGGATTTGCTGAACCCCTTTCACGAAGGTCTGAACCTCTGGAAGAGAGGCCAATTGTTTTTGGAATTACACTGATAAGGCCAAAATCTGGACCTTGATTGATCCCAATCGTAGGCCCGCCTCCACACCAGCCTGCAGAAAATGGAGAAAACGTCCCAACTCAAGCTCTTCCGTAGGAGCCTTCTTGGATTCACACCAAGACACATATTTTCTCAAAATACCGTGGTAATATTTCGACGTTACTCCTTTCCTGGCCTGAATAAGGGTGGGGATGACTTCCTTAGGAACACCCTTTCGAGCTAGGATTCGGTGCTCAACAGCCATGCCGTCAAACGTAGCCGCGGTAAGTCTTGATACACGCACGGCCCCTGCTGCAGCAGATCCTCGCGAAGAGGAAGAGGCCAAGGATCTTCTATGAGCAACTCCTGAAGATCTGGGTACCAAGACCTCCTTGGCCAGTGTGGGGCAATGAAGATTGCTCGAACTCTTGTTCTTCTTATGATCCTGAGCACTTTTGGGATCAGCGGAAGTGGAGGGAAGACATACACCGACCGGAACACCCACTGGGACACCAGCGAATCCACTGCTATTGCTTGAGGGTCTCTCGACCTGGAACAATATTTCTGAAGCTTCTTGTTGAAACGAGATGCCATCATGTCTACTTGAGGAACTCCCCAAAGACTTGTCACTTCTGTGAAGACTTCTTAGTGTAGGCCCCACTCTCCTGGATGGAGATCGTGTCTGCTGAGGAAGTCTGCTTCCCAGTGAATGAAAATTGCCGACAGAGCCTTTACATGTCTTTCTGCCCAGAGGAGGATCTTCGTCACCTCTGCCATTGCCGCTCTGCTTTTTGTTCCGCCCTGCTTGTTTATGTAAGCGACTGCTGTTACATTGTCCGACTGGATCTGCACGGGATGATCTTGAAGAAGATGTACCGCTTGTTGAAGGCCGTTGTAAATGGCTCTCAATTCCAGCACGTTTATGTGAAGGCAGGCTTCCTGACTTGACCATTTTCCCTGGAAGCTTTCTCCCTGAGTGACAGCTCCCCAGCCTCGGAGACTTGCATCCGTGGTTACCAGGAGCCAGTCCTGAATCCCGAACCTGCGTCCCTCTAGTAGGTGAGGACTGTGTAGACACCACAGGAGCGAAATCCTGGCTTTTGACGACAGGATTATCTTCTGGTGCATGCGTAGGTGGGATCCCGACCACTTGTCCAACTGGTTCCACTGGAATACCCTGGCATGGGACCTGCCAAACTGTATGGCCTCGTAGGCCGCCACCATGTTCCCCAACAACCGAATGCACCGATGGATCAACACACTCGATGGTTTCAATATCTGTTTTACCATTTTCTGGATTTCCAGAGCCTTTTCCACCGGAAGAAATACTCTCTGAACCTCTGTGTCCAGAATCATCCCGAGAAAAGACAATCTTGTCGTCGGTTCCAACTGTCACTTTGGATAATTTATGATCCAACCGTGTTGTTGGAGTATTGACAGGGAGAGTGTGATGTTTTGTAACAACTTCTCCCTGGATCACGCCTTTATCAGGAGATCGTCTAGATAAAGAATTATATTGACTCCTTTTTGACGCAGGAGAATCATCATCTCCGCCATCACCTTGGTGAATACCCTCGGCGCCGTGGAGAGACCGAAAGGTAACGTCTGGAATTGGTAATGGCAATCCTGAACCGCGAATCTCAGAAAAGCCTGGTGAGGATAAATGTGAACATGCAGGTAAGCATCCTTTATGTCTACAGACACCATGTAGTCCGCCTCCTCCAGACTGCAAATCACTGCCCGCAGTGAATCCATTTTGAACTTGAATCGTTTCAAGTAGAGATTCAGATTTTTCAGGTTTAGGATCGGTCTGACCGAGCCGTCCGGCTTCGGAACTACAAAAAGGCTTGAATAAAACCCCTCCCCTTGTTGTGACAAAGGTACCAGGACTATGACCTGATCCTGACAATTTTTGGATTGCCCCTGTTACTGCTTCCCTTTCTGGAAGAGAAGCTGGCAAGGTCGATTTGAAAAATCGGCATGGGGGAACGTCTTGAAACTCCAGCTTGTATCCCTGGGACACTATTTGCAACACCCAGGGACCCAGGCCAGACAGAATCCAACCTTGGCTGAACAGTTTGAGATGTGCCCCCACCCGAGCGGCCTCCCGCAAAGGAGCCCCAGCGTCATGCTAAAGATTTGGCAGAAGTAGGGGTAGACTTCTGCTCCTGGGAACCTGAAGCTGCTGTGGACTTCTTTCCCTTTCCCGCAAAAAAGGGGGAACCTCTCGCTTTTTGTATTTATTGGGCCGAAAGGACTGCATGTGCGGGTGATATGTCTTTTTAGCCGGTGCAGGCGCAGAGGGCAAAAATGTTGACTTACCTGCGGTAGCTGCCGAGACTAACGCATCCAGTCCATCGCCAAATAAGGCCTCACCTTTATATGGGAGAGCCTCCATATTTCTTTTGGAATCTGCATCCGCGTTCCACTGGCGAATCCACAACGCCCGCCGAGCCGATACTGCCATGGTAGCGGCTTGTGATCTCAAAAGTCCAATATCTTTCATCGCTTCTAGCATGTATGCGGCAGCGTCTTTGATATTCACTAACTTAAGGAGTATCTCATCTTTATCAATCGTTTCAATTTCTGATGACACGCTTTCTGACCATTTTTCAATAGCGCGACTCACCCACGCGCAAGCAATAGTGGGCCTGAGCAGCGTACCATTGGCAACATAAATGGATTTCAATGTAGTTTCCATCTTTCAGTCTGCCGGCTCTTTTAGTGAAGCCGTGCCAGGTGCAGGGAGAATTACCTTCTTTGTCAACCTGACCAGTGCACTGTCTAACACAGGGGGTGACTCCCATTTTTTCTTGTCCTCCACCGGGAAAGGATAAGCTATCTGAATTCTCTTGGGAATACGAAATTTATTTTCGGGATTCACCCACATCCCTTCAAAGAGTGTATTAAGCTTGAAGGAAGGAGGGAAAGTGACCTTAGATTTCTATTCTTTATAGAAATAAGCCTTCTCCTGAGGTACAGGAGTGGCTTCCGTGACTTCCAGAACTTCCCTTATAGCCACAATCATATATTGTATATTTTTTGGCAATTTATGATCTATTTCTCTGGAGTCACTATCGACGACACAAGAATCAGTGTCCGTGTCGGTATCAGTATTCACAATATTCACAAATGGTCTCTTATGTGACCCAGAGGGGTCGCCTGCGGATGGAAGAACAGAGCCCTGAAAAATCACATCCTCCACAGATTTTCTCCAGCACTCAGCATGAGATTCAGATTTATCTAATCTCCTATTGATATGATGCATACTATCACGTATTTCTTTCACCCATGCAGGCTCTTGGTGTGCCGGCAGCGCCACCACATTACACTTCTGTGTCCCTAAAATGGTTTCCTCCGGGGAGGAACTCCCTGCCTCTGACATGTCTTACACACGTGTACAACACACACACAGACACACTGGGACTTATAGAGGACAGACCAACAGTAAAATCTGTCAAAGGGACACAGTTTAGGAGCAGCCAGTTCACAACCCCAGCGCCAGTATCTAATGCCTGTGAACACTGACATGCTGTGCTTTTTACACAGTAAAACATACTTGTAAAGCACCAAATTTGCTTGTGCCCCCCCCTCCCCTGTTTTGCACCCTGATACTTGTAGTCAGAAGTGAAGGAGGACCAGCGATGTCTCTGCAGCCTGAGTAGAGAGAACATGGCACTGAGCAGTGTGCTGGCTGCCTGAGGAAATTGCTGCGCCCTTTTTACCTCAAACTTTTCATAATATTTATACTGGCAGGGGTAGGGCTGTGCCTGGGCATCTTATGCCCCCCTTTTTGCCAGTTTATAGAGGTATTTTTGCTGCCCAGCGCGCCCTGCAGTGCCTGTGTATGGGCAGCAATGGCGCACTGCGCTCCCGCCAGCCGCGCTGTACCTCAGCCGTCACTTTTCTAGATAGACGATGTCTTCTACTCACCTGTCTTCTGACTACTGGCTCTGTGAGGGGGGTGACGGCGTGCTGTGGGAGTGAGCATCTAGGCACGGCTAGCGTTCAGTTCCCTTCAGGAGCTAATGGTGTACTGTCAGCCAGAAGCACAGCCATGAAACTCTTCAGGAAGTTGGTTCCTACTTCTGCCCCCTCAGTCCCACGAAGCAGGGAGTCTGTTGCCAGCAGTTCTCCCTGAAAATAAAAAAACCTAACATAAGTATTTTCAGAGAAACTGAGTAGAGCTCCTCAGAGTGCATCCAGTCTGCCTGGGCACATTTCTAAACTGAGGTCTGGAGGAGGGGCATAGAGGGAAGAGCCAGTTCACACCCAAAGAAAAGTCTTAAGAGTGCCCATGGCTCCTGCGGAACCGTCTATACCCCATGGTCATGAAGTGGACCCCAGCATCCTCTAGGATGTATGAGAAAGTTGTGATTGCTACCACAAACAATTAAGGAAAACCTACAATTAAGAGAAACATTAAAGTTCATTTATATTGGTCTAGTATAATATTAAATGCTGAAAAAACGAGTTTTATGGTAAGAACTTACTTTTGTTAAAACTCTTTCTGCGAGGTACCAGGGCTCCACAAGGAATGGACAATGGGGTGTAGAGTACGATCTTGATCCGAAGCACCAACAGGCTCAAAAGCTTTGACCTTCTTCCCAAGATGCATAGCGCCGCCTCCTATATCACCCCGCCTCCGTGCACAGGAGCTCAGTTTTGTTAACCAGCCCAATGCAGTAGCAAGTAAAAGAGACGACAACTGCCAGTTGCCACAAACACCACACTCTCCCGACAGGAGAAGTGTCAGCGGCTAATGCCATACCAACCCAAAGAAGCTAAGTGCGTCAGGGTGGGCGCCTTGTGGATCCCAGTGTACCTCGCACAAAGAGTTTTAACAAAGGTAAGTTCTTACCATCAAACTCGTTTTCTGCTGCGGGGTACACTGGGCTCCACAAGGAATGGACAATGGGGATGTCCTAAAGCAGATCCTTATGGGAGGGGACGCACTGTAGCGGGCACAAGAACCCGGCGTCCAAAGGAAGCATCCTGGGAAGCGGCAGTATTGAAGGCATAGAACCTTATGAACGTGTTCACAGAGGACCACGTAGCCGCCTTGCACAAGGGTCGCACCACGCTGGGCCGCCCAAGAAGGTCCAACAGTCCGAGTAGAATGGGCCTTAATGTGGCCAGGAGCAGAGAGACCAGCCTTCACATAAGCATGTGCAATCACCATTCTAATCCATCTGGCCAGAGTTTGCTTGTGAGCAGGCCAGCCCCGTTTGTGAAACCCAAACACAACAAAAATAAGAATTTACTTACCGATAATTCTATTTCTCGGAGTCCGTAGTGGATGCTGGGGTTCCTGAAAGGACCATGGGGAATAGCGGCTCCGCAGGAGACAGGGCACAAAAAAGTAAAGCTTTACTAGGTCAGGTGGTGTGCACTGGCTCCTCCCCCCATGACCCTCCTCCAGACTCCAGTTAGGTACTGTGCCCGGACGAGCATACACAATAAGGGAGGCATTTTGAATCCCGGGTAAGACTCATACCAGCCACACCAATCACACCGTACAACTTGTGATCTAAACCCAGTTAACAGTATGACAACAGAAAGGGCCTCTTAAAGATGGCTCCTTAACAATAACCCGAATTAGTTAACAATAACTATGTACAAGTATTGCAGATAATCCGCACTTGGGATGGGCGCCCAGCATCCACTACGGACTCCGAGAAATAGAATTATCGGTAAGTAAATTCTTATTTTCTCTATCGTCCTAAGTGGATGCTGGGGTTCCTGAAAGGACCATGGGGATTATACCAAAGCTCCCAAACGGGCGGGAGAGTGCGGATGACTCTGCAGCACCGAATGAGAGAACTCCAGGTCCTCCTTTGCCAGGGTATCAAATTTGTAAAATTTTACAAACGTGTTCTCCCCCGACCACGTAGCTGCTCGGCAGAGTTGTAATGCCGAGACCCCTCGGGCAGCCGCCCAAGATGAGCCCACCTTCCTTGTGGAGTGGGCTTTTACAGTTTTAGGCTGTGGCAGGCCTGCCACAGAATGTGCAAGTTGAATTGTGTTACAAATCCAACGAGCAATCGACTGCTTAGAAGCAGGTGCGCCCAACTTGTTGGGTGCATACAATATAAACAGCGAGTCAGATTTTCTGACTCCAGCCGTCCTTGCAATGTATATTTTTAAGGCTCTGACAACGTCCAACAACTTGGAGTCCTCCAAGTCGCTAGTGGCCGCAGGCACCACAATAGGTTGGTTCAGATGAAATGCTGATACCACTTTAGGGAGAAAATGCGGACGAGTCCGCAGTTCTGCCCTATCCGAATGGAAGATTAGATAAGGACTTTTATAAGATAAAGCCGCCAATTCAGATACTCTCCTGGCAGAGGCCAGGGCTAGTAACATAGTCACTTTCAATGTGAGATATTTCAAATCCACCTTTTTCAATGGTTCAAACCAATGGGATTTGAGGAAATCTAAAACTACATTTAGATCCCACGGTGCCACCGGAGGCACCACAGGAGGCTGTATATGCAGTACTCCCTTGACAAAAGTCTGGACCTCAGGGACAGAGGCCAATTCTTTTTGGAAGAATATTGACAGGGCCGAAATTTGAACCTTAATGGATCCCAATTTGAGACCCATAGATAATCCTGATTGCAGGAAATGTAGGAAACGACCCAGTTGGAATTCCTCCGTCGGAACCCTCCGATCCTCGCACCACGCTACATATTTTCGCCAAATGCGGTGATAATGTTTCACGGTGACTTCCTTCCGTGCCTTAATCAAGGTAGGAATGACTTCTTCTGGAATGCCTTTCCCTTTTAGGATCTGGCGTTCAACCGCCATGCCGTCAAACGCAGCCGCGGTAAGTCTTGAAAAAGACAGGGACCCTGCTGTAGCAGGTCCCTTCTCAGAGGTAGAGGCCACGGTTCGTCCGTGAGCATCTCTTGAAGTTCCGGATACCAAGTCCTTCTCGGCCAATCCGGAACCACTAGTATTGTTCTTACTCTTTTTTGCCGTATGATCTTCAATACCTTTGGTATGAGCGGCAGAGGAGGAAACACATACACTGACTGGTACACCCAAGGAGTTACCAGTGCGTCCACAGCTATTGCCTGTGGATCTCTTGACCTGGCGCAATATTTGTCCAGTTTCTTGTTGAGGCGAGACGCCATCATGTCTACAATTGGTCTTTCCCAACGGTCTATTAACATGTTGAAGACTTCTGGATGTAGACCCCACTCTCCCGGATGAAGATCGTGTCTGCTGAGGAAGTCTGCTTCCCAGTTGTCCACGCCCGGGATGAACACTGCTGACAGTGCTATCACGTGATTCTCCGCCCAGCGAAGAATCTTGGCAGCTTCTGCCATTGCACTCCTGCTTCTTGTGCCGCCCTGCCTGTTTACATGGGCGACCGCCGTGATGTTGTCCGACTGAATCAACACCGGCTTTCCTTGCAGGAGAAGTTCCGCCTGGCTTAGAGCATTGTAGATTGCTCTTAGTTCCAGAATGTTTATGTGAAGAGACTTTTCCAGACTCGTCCATACTCCCTGGAAGTTTCTTCCTTGTGTGACTGCTCCCCAGCCTCTCAGGCTGGCGTCCGTGGTCACCAGGATCCAATCCTGAATGCCGAATCTGCGGCCTTCTAATAGGTGAGCCTTCTGCAACCACCACAGAAGTGACACCCTTGTCTTTGGTGACAGGGTTATTCGCAGGTGCATCTGCAGATGCGACCCTGACCATTTGTCCAACAGATCCCTTTGGAATATTCTTGCATGGAATCTGCCGAATGGAATTGCTTCGTAAGAAGCCACCATTTTTCCCAGGACTCTTGTGCATTGATGTACTGACACTTTTCCTGGTTTTAGGAGGTTCCTGACCAGATCGGATAACTCCTTGGCTTTTTCCTCTGGAAGGAAAACCTTTTTCTGAACCGTGTCCAGAATCATTCCTAGGAACAGCAGACGAGTTGTCGGGATTAAATGGGATTTTGGAATATTCAGAATCCACCCGTGTTGTCTTAGCACCTCTTGAGATAGTGCTAAAGCTGTCTCCAGCTGTTCTCTGGACCTTGCCCTTATTAGGAGATCGTCCAAGTATGGGATAACTAATACGCCTTTTCTTCGAAGAAGAATCATCATCTCGGCCATTACCTTGGTAAAGACCCGAGGCGCCGTGGACAATCCGAACGGCAGCGTCTGAAACTGATAGTGACAGTTTTGAACAATGAACCTGAGGTACCCCTGGTGTGCGGGGTAAATCGGAACGTGTAGATACGCATCCTTGATGTCCAAGGATACCATAAAGTCCCCTTCTTCCAGGTTCGCTATCACTGCTCTGAGTGACTCCATCTTGAACTTGAACTTTTTTATGTAGAGGTTCAAGGACTTCAGATTTAGAATAGGCCTTACCGAGCCATCCGGCTTCGGTACCACAAATAGAGTGGAATAATACCCCTTTCCTTGTTGTAATAGGGGTACTTTGACTATCACCTGCTGAGCGTACAGCTTGTGAATGGCTTCCAACACCCTCTCCCTTTCGGAAGAGACGGTTGGTAAGGCAGACTTCAGGAAACGATGAGGAGGATCCGTCTCTAATTCCAACCTGTACCCCTGAGATATTATCTGCAGGATCCAGGGGTCTACCTGCGAGTGAGCCCACTGCGCGCTGTAATTTTTGAGACGGCCCCCCACTGTCCCCGAGTCCGCTTGAGAGGCCCCAGCGTCATGCTGAGGTTTTTGCAGGAGCCGGGGAGGGCTTCTGTTCCTGGGAAGGAGCTGCCTGTTGGTGTCTCTTCCCTCTTCCTCTGCCTCGTGGCAGGTACGACAAGCCCTTTGCTCTCTTATTTTTGTAGGAGCGAAAAGGCTGCGGTTGAAAGGTCGGTGCCTTTCTCTGTTGGGGAGTGACTTGAGGTAAAAAAGTGGATTTCCCGGCAGTAGCCGTGGCCACCAAGTCTGATAGACCAACTCCAAATAACTCCTCCCCTTTATACGGCAAAACCTCCATGTGACGTTTTGAATCCGCATCGCCTGTCCACTGTCGTGTCCATAAGGCTCTTCTGGCTGAAATGGACATAGCACTCACCCGAGATGCCAGTGTGCAAATATCCCTCTGTGCATCACGCATATAGATAAATGCATCCTTTATTTGTTCTAACGACAGTAAAACATTGTCCCTATCTAGGGTATCAATATTTTCAATCAGGGATTCTGACCAAACTACTCCAGCACTGCACATCCAGGCAGTTGCTATAGCTGGTCGTAGTATAACACCTGCATGTGTGTATATATTCTTTTGAATAACTTCCATCTTTCTATCTGATGGATCCTTAAGTGCGGCCGTCTCAGGAGAGGGTAACGCCACTTGTTTGGATAAGCGTGTGAGCGCCTTGTCCACCTTAGGGGGTGTTTCCCAGCGCGCCCTAACCTCTGGCGGGAAAGGGTATAATGCCAATAACTTTTTTGAAATTATCAACTTTTTATCAGGAGCAACCCACGCTTCATCACACACGTCATTTAATTCTTCTGATTCAGGAAAAACTGTTTGTAGTTTTTTCACACCATACATAATACCCTGTTTTACGGTATCTGTAGTATCAGCTAAATGTAACGTCTCCTTCATTGCCAAAATCATATAACGTGTGGCCCTACTGGAAAATACGTTTGAATTTCTACCGTCGTCACTGGAATCAGTGCCCGTGTCTGGGTCTGTGTCGACCGACTGAGGCAAAGGGCGTTTTACAGCCCCTGACGGTGTTTGAGGCGCCTGGACAGGCATTAATTGATTGTCCGGCCGCCTCATGTCCTCAACTGACTGTTTAAGGGAAGATAAACCATCACGTAATTCCACAAATAAAGGCATCCATTCTGGTGTCGACCCCCTGGGGGGTGACATCTGCATATTTGGCAATTGCTCCGCCTCCACACCAATATCGTCCTCATACATGTCGACACCACGTACCGACACACACCGCAAACTCACAGGGAATGCTCTAATGAAGACAGGACCCACTAGCCCTTTTGGGGAGACAGAGGGAGAGTCTGCCAGCACACACCACAAAGCGCTATATATACAAGGGATATCCTTATATTAAGTGCTCCCTTATAGCTGCTTTAATATATATATATATAGCCATTAATGTGCCCCCCCTCTCTGTTTTACCCTGTTTCTGTAGTGCAGTGCAGGGGAGAGACCTGGGAGCCGTTCTGACCAGCGGAGCTGTGACAGAAAATGGCGCCGTGTGCTGAGGAGATAGGCCCCGCCCCTTTTTCGGCGGGTTCTTCTCCCGCTATTTTTCCAGTCAGGCAGGGGTTAAATATCTCCATATAGCCCCTATGGGCTATATGTGAGGTATTTTTAGCCTTGTATAAGGTTTATATTTGCCTCTCAGAGCGCCCCCCCCCAGCGCTCTGCACCCTCAGTGACTGCCCAGTGAAGTGTGCTGAGAGGAAAATGGCGCACAGCTGCAGTGCTGTGCGCTACCTTATGAAGACTGAGGAGTCTTCAGCCGCCGGTTTCCGGACCTCTTCACGCTTCAGCATCTGCAAGGGGGTCGGCGGCGCGGCTCCGGGACCGGACTCCACGGCTGGGCCTGTGTTCGATCCCTCTGGAGCTAATGGTGTCCAGTAGCCAAGCAGCAAATCCACTCTGCATGCAGGTGAGTTTACTACTTTCCCCCTAAGTCCCACGTTGCAGTGATCCTGTTGCCAGCAGGACTCACTGTAAAGAAAAAAAAACCTAAACTAAACTTTCTCTAAGCAGCTCTTTAGGAGAGCCACCTAGATTGCACCCTTCTCGTTCGGGCACAAAATCTAACTGGAGTCTGGAGGAGGGTCATGGGGGGAGGAGCCAGTGCACACCACCTGACCTAGTAAAGCTTTACTTTTTTGTGCCCTGTCTCCTGCGGAGCCGCTATTCCCCATGGTCCTTTCAGGAACCCCAGCATCCACTTAGGACGATAGAGAAAAGAGAATAAGATTTCCTAATAGGAGCAGTTCTCTTCACATAGATACGGAGACCGCTCTTTGGGAGACAGATCAGGAGAAACAAGTGCCGGAAGTACAATCTCCTGATTAAGGTGGAACGAAGAAACCACCTTAGGTAGATAGCCAAGACGAGTCCTAAGAACCGCCCGGTCACGGTAAAAAATCAGATATGGGGAACTACAGGACAAGGCACCCAAATACGACACTCTTCTAGCTGAAGCAATAGCCAGCAGAAACACCACCTTAAGGAAAAGCCACTTAAGGTCAGCTGAACCAAGAGGTTCAAACGGAGACTCTTGTAACGTCTCCAAAACCACCGACAAGTCCCAAGGAGCCACAGGTGGGACATAGGGAGGCTGGATACGCAACATGCCCTGAGTAAAGGTATGCACATCAGGTAAGGTCGCAATTTTTCTCTGAAACCACACCGACAAGGCAGATATTTGAACCTTGAGGGAGGCCAGACGCAGGCCTAAGTCCATGTCCTGCTGAAGAAAAGCCAACAACTTGGCTATACTAAACTTGGAAGCGTCATAATCGTTAGATGCGCACCAAACAAAGTAAGAATGCCAAACCCTATAGTAAATCCGAGCAGAAGCCGGTTTCCGGGCTAGCAACATAGTTTGAATGACCGCCTCGGAAATCCCTTTAGCCCTTAAGACGGAAGCTTCCAGAGCCACGCTGTCAAAGACAGCCGGGCTAGGTCATGGTAGACACAGGGGCCCTGAACGAGGAGGTCTGGCCGTTGTGGAAGTAGAATTGGACGCTCTGACGATAGGCCTTGAAGGTCTGAGAACCAGTGCCGTCTGTGCCACGCTGGAGCTATGAGTAGCAGAATTCCTTTTCTTGCTTGAACTTCCGAATTACCCTGGGCAGGAGTGACACCGGAGAAAACACGTACAGCAGCCGAAACCTCCACGGTACCGCCAGCGCATCCACGAATGCTGCTTGAGGATCCCTTGTCCTTGCTCCGAAGACCGGAACCTTGTGATTGAGTCGAGACGCCATCAGATCTACGTCTGGAAGGCCCCACCTTTCCACTAGGAGTTGAAACACTTCTGGATGGAGGCCTGAGAAAGTCCGCTTCCCAATTCAGGACTCCCGGAATGAATATTGCCGATATGGCCGGTAGATGGCGTTCTGCACACTGTAGAATCCGTGAGACTTCCTTCATTGCTAGTTGGCTTCGAGTGCCGCCTTGATGATTTATGTAAGCCACTGTGGTGGCGTTGTCCGACTGTACTTGAACAGGACGGTTCTGAATTAAATGCTGGGCTAGGTTCAAGGCATTGAAGACCGCCCGCAACTCCAGAATATTGATCGAGAGGAGAGACTCCTCCTTGGTCCACCGCCCCTGAAGGGAGTGTTGCTCCAGCAACGCGCCCCAACCTCTTAGACTTTCATCTGTCGTCAACAGGACCTAGTCGGATATCCAGAACGGACGGCCCCTGCACAGTTGTTGGTCCCGGAGCCACCAGAACAGCGACAGACGGACCTCCGGAGTCAATGAGATCATTTGAGACCTGATCCGGTGAGGCAGGCCGTCCCATTTGGCTAGAATCAGCCTCTGGAGAGGGCGAGAGTGAAATTGAGCGTATTTCACCATGTCGAATGCTGACACCATGAGGCCCAGCACCTGCATCGCCGAATGTATCGACACTTGCGGACGAGATAGGAAGCAACGAATCCTGTCCTGAAGTTTCAGGACTTTCTCCTGAGACAGGAACAACCGCTGGTTGTGAGTGTCCAATAGTGCTCCCAGATGCACCATGCTCTGAGCAGGGATCAGGGATGACTTCTTCCAGTTGATGAGCCACCCGTGGGCTTGCAGAAACCGGACCGTCACATCTAGATGACGCAGGAGAAGTTCTGGAGAATTTGCCAGGATTAACAAGTCGTCCAAATACGGCAGTATCCTGACCCCCTTGACGGCGGAGTACCACCGTCATCACCGCCATGACTTTTGTAAAGACTCGCGGAGCCGTTGTTAAACCAAAAGGTAACGCCCGAAACTGGTAATGGCAGTTTCCAATCGTAAATCTCAGGTATTGCTGATGAGACACTGCTATAGGAATATGCAGGTAAGCATCCTGTATAACCAGGGAGACCATGAAGTCCCCAGGTTCCAAGGCCAGAACTATAGAGCGAAGGGTTTCCATCCGGAACCTGGAAACCTTCACAAACCTGTTCAATGCCTTGAGGTTGAGAATGGGCCGGGAGGACCCATTCGGTTTCGGGACTAGAAACAGCGGAGAATAGTACCCCCGGCCCCTCTGCGCAAGAGGCACCTGTACGACGACTCATGTATCCAGGAGGGTCTGTACCACCGAATGTAGAGTGTTTGCCTTTGTCTTGTCCAACGGGACATCTGTCTGGTAAAATCGTTGAGGGGGTCGGTTTTTGAAGGCTATGGCGTAACCTCGCGTGACGACTTCCCGTACCCAGGCATCTGAAGTGGTCTTCAACCATTCCTGGGTATACCCTAGAAGCCGGCCCCCACCCTGGGATCGCCCAGAGGGAGGCCCGCCCCGTTATGAGGCAGGCATATCTGTCTTGGAAACTGGCTGACGGGACACGCCCAGGCTCTTTTGGGCTTAGGCTTACCAGGTCTGAAAGTGCGGGCCTGCTTGTTGTACGCCTGACCTTTTGCTTTACCTGAAGGACGAAAGGGGCGAAAGGAAGTACCTTTAGCCTTCAACACAGAAGGAGCAGTACTTGGCAGACAGGCAGTTTTGGCAGTAGCCAAGTCAGCCACAATCTTATTTAAATCCTCCCCAAACAGAATATCTCCCTTAAAAGGGAGTACCTCCGGGGTTTTTCTAGAGTCCAGATCCACAGACCAGGATCTCAGCCACAATATCCGGCGAGCCAGGACTGACGTAGTAGAGGCCTTGGCTGCCAGGATACCGGCATCAGAAGCCGCCTCTTTAATATAACAAGAAGCTGTGACAATATAAGACAAGCATTGTCTAGCATGGTCAGAGGAGATTTCAGCATCTAACTCCAAGGCCCATGCTTCAATGGCCTCTGCAGCCCAAGTAGCTGCAATAATGGGCCTTTGTGCAGCACCCGTGAGGGTGTCAATTGCTTTCAGACAACCCTCCACACGTTTATCCGTAGGCTCTTTTAGAGACGTGACGGTGGTGACCGGTAGAGCTGAGGAAACCACCATCCTAGCCACATGTGAGTCCACGGGAGGAGGCGTTTCCCAATTCATAGACAGCTCCGGCGCGAGGGGATAGCGAGCCAGTATCTTCTTTTGAGGCACAAACTTCGTACCCGGGTTTTCCCAGGGTTCCTGACGTATATCAATTAGGTGGTCAGAGTGAGGTAAAACTTGTTTAATCACCTTCTGACGCTTGAACCTATCTGGTTTCTTAGGAGGAACGGATGGTTCGGGATCATCCGTAATCTGTAAAATTAATTTAATAGCCTCCAAAAGATCAGGAACATCCACATGTGAACCACCCTCCCCATCAGCCGTATCTGAGTCAGAACCTGTGGGGTCAGTGTAAGTGCCGTCTTCATCCGACGAGGTGTCAGTGACAGCAGTGGATTGTGAGGAGACAAGTGCTCGCTTAGAGGACCCCTTGGACGTAGGCGAGCGACGGTCAGACTTTTTAGTAGTCAGAGACTGGTTCAACTTCTTTATTTGAGCAGATAAATCATCCGCCCATGACGGGTTAGCTGCAGGGACCACAAACGGTTGGAAAAAGCGGCCCACGGCGGGTCATTATTTGCCCCGTTGCCACCATTCCACTGGGGGGCAAGGAGCCCCCAGAACCAGAGCCCAAAGCTGCTATATTCTCCTCATAGGTATCTGCGGCTTCAGCAACACCGGCAGTGTGTTCAGCCCCAGAACCGTTATCCTCAGAAGCATATAACTTGCAGTATCAGGTAACACAGTACAATTTGTCAGCAGCACAATACCTCTAGCCCAAACCCCTGTGCAGTGTAGTCAGCACCAGCAGAGATAAAGGAGAGATATGGTGACTAAATCACAGAGAAAAAATAAGATTTTACTTACCGATAAATCTATTTCTCGTAGTCCGTAGTGGATGCTGGGGACTCCGTCAGGACCATGGGGATTAGCGGCTCCGCAGGAGACAGGGCACAAAAATAAAGCTTTAGGATCAGGTGGTGTGCACTGGCTCCTCCCCCTATGACCCTCCTCCAAGCCTCAGTTAGGATACTGTGCCCGGACGAGCGTACACAATAAGGAAGGATTTTGAATCCCGGGTAAGACTCATACCAGCCACACCAATCACACCGTACAACTTGTGATCTGAACCCAGTTAACAGTATGACAACGTAGGAGCCTCTGAACAGACGGCTCACAACAAGAACAACCCGATTTTTTTGTAACAATAACTATGTACAAGTATTGCAGACAATTCGCACTTGGGATGGGCGCCCAGCATCCACTACGGACTACGAGAAATAGATTTATCGGTAAGTAAAATCTTATTTTCTCTAACGTCCTAGTGGATGCTGGGGACTCCGTCAGGACCATGGGGATTATACCAAAGCTCCCAAACGGGCGGGAGAGTGCGGATGACTTTGCAGCACCGAATGAGAGAACTCCAGGTCCTCTTTAGCCAGGGTATCAAATTTGTAGAATTTTACAAACGTGTTCTCCCCCGACCACGTAGCTGCTCGGCAGAGTTGTAATGCCGAGACCCCTCGGGCAGCCGCCCAGGATGAGCCCACCTTCCCTGTGGAACGGGCCTTGACAGATTTAGGCTGTGGCAGGCCTGCCACAGAATGTGCAAGTTGAATTGTGATACAAATCCAACGAGCAATCGTCTGCTTAGAAGCAGGAGCACCCAGCTTGTTGGGTGCATACAGTATAAACAGCGAGTCAGATTTTCTGACTCCAGCCGTCCTTGAAATATATATTTTCAATGCCCTGACAACGTCCAGCAACTTGGAATCCTCCAAATCGCTAGTAGCCGCAGGCACCACAATAGGCTGGTTCAGGTGAAACGCTGACACCACCTTAGGCAGAAAATGAGGACGCGTCCGCAGTTCTGCCCTGTCCGAATGGAAAATCAGATATGGGCTTTTATACGATAAAGCCGCCAATTCTGACACTCTCCTGGCTGAAGCCAGGGCCAGTAGCATGGTTACTTTCCATGTAAGATATTTCAAATCCGCCGATTTGAGTGGCTCAAACAAATGGGATTTGAGAAAATCCAAAACTACATTAAGGTCCCACGGAGCCACTGGGGGCACAACCGGGGGCTGTATATGTAGTACTCCTTTTACAAAAGTCTGGACTTCCGGAACTGAAGCCAATTCTTTCTGGAAGAAAATCGACAGGGCCGAAATTTGAACCTTAATGGACCCCAACTTGAGGCCCATAGACAATCCTGTTTGCAGGAAATGTAGGAATCGACCCAATTGAAATTCCTCCGTGGGGGCCTTCCTGGCCTCACACCACGCAACATATTTTCTCCAAATGCGGTGATAATGTTGTGCAGTCACCTCCTTCCTGGCTTTAACCAGTGTAGGAATGACCTCTTCTGGAATGCCTTTTTCCCTTAGAATTCGGCGTTCAACCGCCACGCCGTCAAACGCAGCCGCGGTAAGTCTTGGAATAGACACGGTCCCTGCTGAATCAGGTCCCGTCTTAGAGGTAGAGGCCACGGATTTTCCGTGAGCATCTCCTGAAGTTCCGGGTACCAAGTTCTTCTTGGCCAATCCGGAGCCACGAGTATCGTTCTTACTCCCCTTTGCCGTATAATTCTCAGTACTTTGGGTATGAGAGGCAGAGGAGGAAACACATACACTGACTGGAACACCCACGGTGTTACCAGAGCGTCCACAGCTATTGCCTGAGGGTCTCTTGACCTGGCGCAATACCTGTCCAGTTTTTTGTTGAGGCGAGACGCCATCATATCCACCTTTGGTTTTTCCCAACGGTTCACAATCATGTGGAAGACTTCTGGATGAAGTCCCCACTCTCCCGGGTGTAGATCGTGTCTGCTGAGGAAGTCTGCTTCCCAGTTGTCCACTCCCGGAATGAACACTGCTGACAGTGCTATCACATGATCTTCCGCCCAGCGAAGAATCCTTGCAGCTTCTGCCATTGCTCTCCTGCTTCTTGTGCCGCCCTGTCTGTTTACGTGGGCGACTGCCGTGATGTTGTCCGACTGGATCAACACCGGCTGACCCTGAAGCAGGGGTTTTGCCAGGCTTAGAGCATTGTAAATCGCTCTTAGCTCCAGTATATTTATGTGAAGAGACATCTCCAGGCTTGACCATACTCCCTGGAAGTTTCTTCCCTGTGTGACCGCTCCCCAGCCTCTCAGACTGGCATCCGTGGTCACCAGGACCCAGTCCTGTATGCCGAATCTGCGGCCTTCTAACAGATGAGCACTCTGCAACCACCACAGAAGAGACACCCTTGTCCGTGGCGATAAGGTTATCCGCTGATGCATCTGCAGATGCGATCCGGACCATTTGTCCAGCAGATCCCACTGAAAAGTTCGTGCGTGGAATCTGCCGAATGGGATTGCTTCGTAAGAAGCCACCATCTTTCCCAGGACTCTTGTGCATTGATGCACAGACACTTTTCCTGGTTTTAGGAGGTTCCTGACAAGTTCGGATAACTCCTTGGCTTTCTCCTCCGGAAGAAACACCTTTTTCTGAACCGTGTCCAGAATCATTCCCAGGAACAGCAGACGTGTTGTCGGGGTCAACTGAGATTTTGGAAAATTCAGAATCCACCCGTGTTGTTGCAGCACTACTTGGGTTAGTGCTGCTCCGTCCTCCAGCTGTTCTCTGGACCTTGCCCTTATCAGGAGATCGTCCAAGTAAGGGATAATTAATACGCCTCTTCTTCGCAGAAGAATCATCATTTCGGCCATTACCTTGGTAAAGACCCGAGGTGCCGTGGACAATCCAAACGGCAGCGTCTGAAACTGATAATGACAGTTTTGCACCACGAACCTGAGGTACCCTTGATGTGAAGGGCAAATTGGGACATGCAGGTAAGCATCTTTTATGTCCAGGGACACCATAAAGTCCCCTTCTTCCAGATTCGCTATCACTGCTCTGAGTGATTCCATCTTGAACTTGAATTTTTGTATGTACAGGTTCAAAGATTTCAGATTTAGAATAGGTCTTACCGAGCCGTCCGGCTTCGGTACCACAAATAGCGTGGAGTAATACCCCTTTTCCTGTTGTAGGAGGGGTACCTTGACTATCACCTGCTGAGAAAACAGCTTGTGAATGGCTTCCAATACCGTCGCCCTGTCTGAGGGAGACGTTGGCAAAGCAGACTTTAGGAACCGGCGAGGGGGAGACTTCTCGAATTCCAACCTGTAACCCTGAGATACTACCTGCAGGATCCAGGGGTCCACCTGTGAGCAAGCCCACTGCGCGCTGAAATTCTTGAGTCGACCCCCCACCGTTCCTGAGTCCGCTTGTAAAGCCCCAGCGTCATGCTGAGGGCTTTGCAGAACCCGCGGAGGGCTTCTGTTCCTGGGAAGGAGCTGCTTGCTGCCCTCTCTTACCCTTTCCTCTGCCTCGGGGCAGATATGACTGTCCTTTTGCCCGCTTCTTATAGGACCGAAAGGACTGCGGCTGAAAAGACGGTGTCTTTTTCTGTTGGGAGGGGGTCTGAGGTAAAAAGGTGGATTTCCCGGCAGTTGCCGTGGCCACCAAATCCGATAGACCGACGCCAAATAATTCCTCCCCTTTATACGGCAATACTTCCATATGCCGTTTGGAATCCGCATCACCTGACCACTGTCGTGTCCATAAACTTCTTCTGGCAGATATGGACATCGCACTTACTCTCGATGCCAGAGTGCAAATATCCCTCTGAGCATCTCGCATATAAAGAAAAGCATCCTTTAATTGCTCTAAAGTCTGTAAAATACTGTCCCTATCCAGGGTATCAATATTTTCAGTCAGGGAATCCGACCAGACCACCCCAGCACTGCACATCCAGGCTGAGGCGATGGCTGGTCGCAGTATAACACCAGTATGTGTGTATATACTTTTTAGGGTAGTTTCCAGCCTCCTATCAGCTGGATCCTTGAGGGCGGCCGTATCAGGAGACGGTAACGCCACTTGTTTTGATAAGCGTGTGAGCGCCTTATCCACCTTAGGGGGTGTTTCCCAGCGCGCCCTAACCTCTGGCGGGAAAGGGTATAATGCCAATAACTTTTTTGAAATTAGCACTTTTCTATCTGGGTTAACCCACGCTTCATCACATACATCATTCAATTCCTCTGATTCAGGAAAAACTACAGGTAGTTTTTTCACCCCCCACATAATACCCCTTTTTGTGGTACTTGTAGTATTAGAGATATGCAAAGCCTCCTTCATTGCCGTGATCATATAACGTGTGGCCCTACTGGAAAATACGTTTGTTTCTTCACCGTCGACACTAGATTCAGTGTCCGTGTCTGGGTCTGTGTCGACCGACTGAGGTAAAGGGCGTTTTACAGCCCCTGACGGTGTCTGAGACGCCTGGGCAGGTACTAACTGGTTTTCCGGCCGTCTCATGTCGTCAACTGATTTTTGTAATGTGCTGACATTATCACGTAATTCCATAAGCAAAGCCATCCATTCCGGTGTCGACTCCCTGGGGGGTGACATCACCATTACCGGCAATTGCTCTGCCTCCACACCAACATCGTCCTCATACATGTCGACACACACGTACCGACACACAGCAGACACACAGGGAATGCTCTATTGAAGACAGGACCCCACTAGCCCTTTGGGGAGACAGAGGGAGAGTTTGCCAGCACACACCCAAGCGCTATAATATATATGGGAACAACCCTATATAAGTGTTGTATCCTTATAGCAGCTTAAATAATAAGATTTTACTTACCGATAAATCTATTTCTCGGAGTCCGTAGTGGATGCTGGGGTTCCTGAAAGGACCATGGGGAATAGCGGCTCCGCAGGAGACAGGGCACAAAAAGTAAAGCTTTTTCAGATCAGGTGGTGTGCACTGGCTCCTCCCCCTATGACCCTCCTCCAGACTCCAGTTAGGTACTGTGCCCGGACGAGCGTACACAATAAGGGAGGATTTTGAATCCCGGGTAAGACTCATACCAGCCACACCAATCACACCGTACAACCTGTGATCTAAACCCAGTTAACAGTATGATAACAGCGAAGCCTCTGAAAGATGGCTTCCTTCAACAATAACCCGAATTAGTTAACAATAACTATGTACAATATATGCAGAAAATCCGCACTTGGGATGGGCGCCCAGCATCCACTATGGACTCCGAGAAATAGATTTATCGGTAAGTAAAATCTTATTTTCTCTATCGTCCTAGTGGATGCTGGGGTTCCTGAAAGGACCATGGGGATTATACCAAAGCTCCCAAACGGGCGGGAGAGTGCGGATGACTCTGCAGCACCGAATGAGAGAACTCCAGGTCCTCCTTAGCCAGAGTATCAAATTTGTAAAATTTGACAAACGTGTTCTCCCCTGACCACGTAGCTGCTCGGCAAAGTTGTAATGCCGAGACCCCTCGGGCAGCCGCCCAAGATGAGCCCACCTTCCTTGTGGAGTGGGCCTTTACAGATTTAGGCTGTGGCAGGCCTGCCACAGAATGTGCAAGTTGGATTGTGCTACAGATCCAACGAGCAATCGTCTGCTTAGACGCAGGAGCACCCATCTTGTTGGGTGCATACAATATAAACAACGAGTCAGATTTTCTGACTCCAGCTGTCCTTGCAATATATATTTTTAATGCTCTGACAACGTCCAGTAACTTGGAGTCCTCCAAGTCACTTGTAGCCGCAGGCACTACAATAGGCTGGTTCAGATGAAATGCTGACACCACCTTAGGGAGAAAATGCGGACGAGTCCGCAGTTCTGCCCTGTCCGAATGGAAAATCAGATATGGGCTTTTGTAAGATAAAGCTGCCAATTCTGATACTCTCCTGGCAGAAGCCAGGGCTAGAAGCATGGTCACTTTCCAAGTGAGATATTTCAAATCCACCTTATTTAGTGGTTCAAACCAATGAGATTTTAGAAAGTCCAAAACCACATTGAGATCCCACGGTGCCACTGGAGGCACCACAGGAGGCTGTATATGCAGCACTCCCTTAACAAAGGTCTGGACTTCAGGGACTGAAGCCAATTCTTTTTGAAAGAAAATCGACAGGGCCGAAATTTGAACCTTAATAGATCCCAATTTGAGACCCATAGACAATCCTGATTGCAGGAAATGTAGGAATCGACCCAGTTGAAATTCCTCCGTCGGAGCACTCCGATCTTCGCACCACGCAACATATTTTCGCCAAATTCGGTGATAATGTTGCACGGTTACTTCCTTCCTTGCTTTAATCAAAGTAGGAATGACTTCTTCCGGCATGCCTTTTTCCTTTAGGATCCGGCGTTCAACCGCCATGCCGTCAAACGCAGCCGCGGTAAGTCTTGAAACAGACAGGGACCCTGCTGAAGCAAGTCCCTCCTTAGAGGTAGAGGCCACGGATCTTCCGTGATCATCTCTTGAAGTTCCGGGTACCAAGTCCTTCTTGGCCAATCCGGAACCACTAGTATCGTTCTTACGCCTCTTTGCCGTATAATTCTCAATACTTTTGGTATGAGAGGCAGAGGAGGAAACACATACACCGACTGGTACACCCAAGGCGTTACCAGCGCGTCCACAGCTATTGCCTGCGGATCTCTTGACCTGGCGCAATACCTGTCCAGTTTTTTGTTGAGGCGAGACGCCATCATGTCCACCATTGGTCTTTCCCAACGGGTTACCAGCATGTGGAAGACTTCTGGATGAAGTCCCCACTCTCCCGGGTGAAGATCGTGTCTGCTGAGGAAGTCTGCTTCCCAGTTGTCCACTCCCGGGATGAACACTGCTGACAGTGCTATCACATGATTCTCTGCCCAGCGAAGAATCCTTGCAGCTTCTGCCATTGCACTCCTGCTTCTTGTGCCGCCCTGTCTGTCCACATGGGCGACTGCCGTGATGTTGTCCGACTGGATCAACACCGGTTTTCCCTGAAGCAGAGGTTCTGCCTGGCTTAGAGCATTGTATATTGCTCTTAGTTCCAGAATGTTTATGTGAAGAGACGTTTCCAGGCTCGTCCATACTCCCTGGAAGTTTCTTCCTTGTGTGACTGCTCCCCAGCCTCTCAGGCTGGCGTCCGTGGTCACCAGGATCCAATCCTGTATGCCGAATCTGCGGCCCTCCAATAGATGAGGACTCTGCAACCACCACAGAAGAGACACCCTTGTCCTTGGAGACAGGGTTATCCGTAGGTGCATCTGAAGATGCGACCCTGACCATTTGTCCAACAGATCCCTTTGGAAAATTCTTGCGTGGAATCTGCCGAATGGAATTGCTTCGTAAGAAGCCACCATTTTTCCCAGGACTCTTGTGCATTGATGTACAGACACCTTTCCTGGTTTTAGGAGGTTCCTGACAAGCTCGGATAACTCCTTGGCTTTTTCCTCCGGGAGAAAAACCTTTTTCTGAACCGTGTCCAGAATCATCCCTAGGAACAGCAGACGAGTTGTCGGCATTAACTGGGATTTTGGAATATTCAGAATCCACCCGTGCTGTTTTAGCACTTCTTGAGACAGTGCTAATCCCATCTCTAGCTGTTCTCTGGACCTCGCCCTTATTAGGAGATCGTCCAAGTATGGGATAATTAATATGCCTTTTCTTCGAAGAAGAATCATCATCTCGGCCATTACCTTTGTAAAGATCCGAGGTGCCGTGGACAATCCGAACGGCAGCGTCTGAAACTGATAGTGACAGTTTTGTACAACGAACCTGAGGTACCCCTGGTGTGAGGGGTAAATTGGAACGTGGAGATACGCATCCTTGATGTCCAAGGATACCATAAAGTCCCCCTCTTCCAGGTTCGCTATCACTGCTCTGAGTGACTCCATCTTGAACTTGAACTTCTTTATGTACAGGTTCAAGGACTTCAGATTTAGAATAGGCCTTACCGAGCCATCCGGCTTCGGTACCACAAAAAGAGTGGAATAATACCCCTTCCCTTGTTGTAGAAGAGGTACCTTGACTATCACCTGCTGAGAGTACAGCTTGTGAATGGCTTCCAAAACCGTCTCCCTTTCGGAGGGGGACGTTGGTAAAGCAGACTTCAGGAAACGGCGAGGTGGATCTGTCTCTAATTCCAACCTGTACCCTTGAGATATTATCTGCAGGATCCAGGGATCTACCTGCGAGTGAGCCCACTGCGCGCTGTAATTTTTGAGACGACCGCCCACCGTCCCCGAGTCCGCTTGAGAAGCCCCAGCGTCATGCTGAGGCTTTTGTAGAAGCCGGGGAGGGCTTCTGTTCCTGGGAAGGAGCTGCGTGTTGCTGTCTCTTCCCTCGACCTCTGCCTCGTGGCAGATATGAATAGCCCTTTGCTCTCTTATTTTTAAAGGAACGAAAGGGCTGCGGTTGAAAAGTCGGTGCCTTTTTCTGTTGGGGAGTGACTTGAGGTAGAAAGGTGGATTTCCCGGCTGTAGCCGTGGCCACCAAATCTGATAGACCGACTCCAAATAACTCCTCCCCTTTATACGGCAAAACTTCCATATGCCGTTTTGAATCCGCATCGCCTGTCCACTGTCGCGTCCATAAAGCTCTTCTGGCCGAAATGGACATAGCACTTACCCGTGATGCCAGTGTGCAGATATCCCTCTGTGCATCACGCATATAAAGAAATGCATCCTTTATTTGTTCTAACGACAGTAAAATATTGTCCCTGTCCAGGGTATCAATATTTTCAATCAGGGACTCTGACCAAACTACCCCAGCACTGCCCATCCAGGCAGTCGCTACAGCTGGTCGTAGTATAACACCTGCATGTGTGTATATACTTTTTTGGATATTTTCCATCCTCCTATCTGATGGATCTTTAAGTGCGGCCGTCTCAGGAGAGGGTAACGCCACTTGTTTAGATAAGCGTGTTAGCGCCTTGTCCACCCTAGGAGGTGTTTCCCAGCGCTCCCTAACCTCTGGCGGGAAAGGGTATAATGCCAATAATTTCTTTGAAATTATCAGCTTTTTATCAGGGGCAACCCACGCTTCATTACACACGTCATTTAATTCTTCTGATTCAGGAAAAACTATAGGTAGTTTTTTCATACCCCACATAATACCCTGTTTAGTGGTACCTGTAGTATCAGCTAAATGTAACGCCTCCTTCATTGCCAAAATCATATAACGTGTGGCCCTACTGGAAAATACGGTTGAATCGTCACCGTCACCACTGGAGTCAGTGCCTGCGTCTGGGTCTGTGTCGACCGACTGAGGCAAAGGGCGTTTCACAGCCCCTGACGGTGTTTGAGTCGCCTGGACAGGCACTAATTGATTGTCCGGCCGCCTCATGTCGTCAAACGACTGCTTTAGCGTGTTGACACTATCCCGTAGTTCCATAAATAAAGGCATCCATTCTGGTGTCGACTCCCTAGGGGGTGACATCCTCATATTTGGCAATTGCTCCGCCTCCACACCAATATCGTCCTCATACATGTCGACACACACGTACCGACACACAGCAGACACACAGGGAATGCTCCTAACGAAGACAGGACCCACTAGCCCTTTGGGGAGACAGAGGGAGAGTTTGCCAGCACACACCAAAAGCGCTATATATATATATCAGGGATAGCCTTATAATAAGTGCTCCCTTATAGCTGCTTTGTTATATCAAAATATCGCCATAAATTTGCCCCCCCCTCTCTGTTTTACCCTGTTTCTGTAGTGCAGTGCAGGGGAGAGACTTGGGAGCCGTCCTGACCAGCGGAGCTGTGAGAGGAAATGGCGCCGTGTGCTGAGGAGATAGGCCCCGCCCCTTTTCTGGCGGGCTCGTCTCCCGCTATTTAGAAAAATCAGGCAGGGGTTAAATATCTCCATATAGCCTCTAGGGGCTATATGTGAGGTATTTTTAGCCTTTATAGGTATTCATTTGCCTCCCAGGGCGCCCCCCTCCCAGCGCCCTGCACCCTCAGTGACTGCCGTGTGAAGTGTGCTGAGAGGAAAATGGCGCACAGCTGCAGTGCTGTGCGCTACCTTTAGAAGACTGCAGGAGTCTTCAGCCGCCGATTCTGGACCTCTTCTGACTTCAGCATCTGCAAGGGGGCCGGCGGCGCGGCTCCGGTGACCATCCAGGCTGTACCTGTGATCGTCCCTCTGGAGCTTGATGTCCAGTAGCCAAGAAGCCAATCCATCCTGCACGCAGGTGAGTTGACTCCTTCTCCCCTCAGTCCCTCGCTGCAGTGATCCTGTTGCCAGCAGGAATCACTGTAAAATAAAAAACCTAGCTAAACTTTTTCTAAGCAGCTCTTTAGGAGAGCCACCTAGATTGCACCCTTCTCGGCCGGGCACAAAAATCTAACTGGAGTCTGGAGGAGGGTCATAGGGGGAGGAGCCAGTGCACACCACCTGATCTGAAAAAGCTTTACTTTTTGTGCCCTGTCTCCTGCGGAGCCGCTATTCCCCATGGTCCTTTCAGGAACCCCAGCATCCACTAGGACGATAGAGAAATAGTAATATCGCCAAAAAAAGTGCCCCCCCCTCTCTGTTTTACCCTGTTTCTGTAGTGCAGTGCAGGGGAGAGTCCTGGGAGCCTTCCTCACAGCGGAGCTGAGCAGGAAAATGGCGCTGTGTGCTGAGGAGAATAAGCCCCGCCCCCTATTTCGGCGGGCTCTTCTCCGGAGTTTGTGAGATCTGGCAGGGGTTAAATACATCCATATAGCCTCAAGGGCTATATGTGATGTATTTTTTAGCCATAAAAAGGTATTATACATTGCTGCCCAGGGCGCCCCCCCAGCGCCCTGCACCCTCCGTGACCGCTGTGTGAAGTGTGCTGATTACAATGGCGCACAGCTGCAGTGCTGTGCGCTACCTCAGGAAGACTGAAAAGTCTTCTGCCGCCTGCTTCTGGACCTCTTCCATCTTCGGCATCTGCAAGGGGGGTCGGCGGCGCGGCTCCGGGACCGGACTCCATGGCTGGGCCTGTGTTCGATCCCTCTGGAGCTAATGGTGTCCAGTAGCCTAAGAAGCCAATCCATCCTGCACGCAGGTGAGTTGACTTCTCTCCCCTAAGTCCCTCGATGCAGTGAGCCTGTTGCCAGCAGGACTCACTGAAAATAAAAAACCTAAAAACTTTTTCTAAGCAGCTCTTTAGGAGAGCCACCTAGATTGCACCCTGCTCGGACGGGCACAAAAACCTAACTGAGGCTTGGAGGAGGGTCATAGGGGGAGGAGCCAGTGCACACCACCTGATCCTAAAGCTTTATTTTTGTGCCCTGTCTCCTGCGGAGCCGCTAATCCCCATGGTCCAGACGGAGTCCCCAGCATCCACTAGGACGTTAGAGAAATACGTAATACAGTATATCTTTGTGAAAATCCTATATCAGATAAAACCTGACGCACCAAGCCCCCTCAGGTTACAGAATATAGGGATAGCAGATTGAGTGAAAGACACGAAATGGACACCACTCAGCTAGCAAATGCACACACAAATAGTCACAGTCTGTACAATGCAGAGGTTATTACTAACAATAATACTGCACTGGACTAGCTTACACAGCTATATAACAATAGATATAACAGTACACAGTAAGAACTGGATATATATCACAGGGTAATTGTACTAGGAAACCCTGACTAAGTGCACTCTTTCTTAACTAACACTGACTAAAAAAGGCAGGTAGAATACTTAAGTGTCATGTAAAGTCACAGCACTGACAACCAGGCGGCTTTACATAGGAGGATTTGCCCAAGCATTCCCAGGAACAGTGAGCTGAGGGATAATGGCACCGCAGACACTGCCAGGGAGTGAGGGAGAGACAGATATGCAGCTCCAGGGCGGGAACATTTGCAGAAAATGGCGCCCTGGGGCTGGGGGAGGGGCTCCAGGTCTAAGCCTTATCCCCTCTGCTGGCAAAACCACCGGGTACTGCGGGCTACTTGCAAAAAAGGTTTAGAGAGAAAACCTGACTGCACCCATGCCCTCGTGATCTAGTGGGATCGCCTGTACTGCCACAGTGTCCACCGCCAGCGCGCGCGGCCCGCCTCCCACCAGCCGCGCCGGATCGCGATAAAGTGCGGGTCCCGCGAGCGGGACCCACTTTCCTCCTCCCGAAGTGCGGCCACGCGATCCCGGAGAGACCCAGCCGTGTGTGACCAACTTGGAAGAAAACCGGAGCCTCCTGTTGTAGGTACCCGGCAACCAGGGCACGGGAGTGTACAGCGCCGCTGGGGGAGAGATGGAGCTGCAGCAGGCAATGTCTACTGACATCCGGCACAATCTGTGCCTCTGCTGCAGCCCTTGTAGTCTTCTTTTTTCCTCAGAAAAAGCTTTTATAGAGCTGCTGTGAGCAGCTCTTCCTGTTACATGCTTGCACTGCAAGCACCAACTACAAACTGAGCTCCTGTGCACGGAGGCGGGGTGATATAGGAGGCGGCGCTTTGCATCTTGGGAAGAAGGTCAAAGCTTTTGAGCCTGCTGGTGCTTCGGATCAAGATCCTACTCTACACCCCATTGTCCATTCCTTGTGGAGCCCAGTGTACCCCGCAGCAGAAATATTGTTAGTAAACTTTACTTAGCTTTTAGGACTGTACTAGTAACCCACCTTTCTGCAGTGTTCTCTTGCCCATAATCCCATTATACCTGTCTGGCCTTACAAGACAATAGCTTGCGGGTGTGGCCCATTAGAAAGGGATGTGTGACAACACTGGATGCTAGATGGACTGTAACTGGAGGTAAGAAAACGGAACAGAAAGCAGAGAGTGATGTGGCAGCTACAAGGGCAGATTTCGGTGCATAAAGGGCACATCAGCATCTGGAAATCATCAGTAACTTGTCGAGGTGCATGGTGATAACATCACGCCACTGAAACAAATTGTCATCTGTGGTGGACGTGCTTGGCCGGCCGGATCACTGCTCATCTTGAAGGTCTGTCCGGTCGTTATCAAAAGGCATCAAAGCCAAAACATGTGTCCGTGACATGACGTTATCACCATACACCTAGACTAGTTGCTGATGAATCTCACCTGCTGATGTGCCCTTTAGATGCACAAATCTCATACACTACACACCTCAATGTTTGACCATGTTTCCACTAGCCCCACCATCTTACACCTGATGTTGGGACAGTACGACTGATATGACGCACAGTCTAATGGCCGTGAGGGGAAGGAGTGGTCTACCTGCTCTGGCCTGGTGGGAAATTAGAATGAAATAGAGAACATTACACATGTGAGAGGTCTTGTTACCTTACTTATTGAATCATCCTCGTACATCAACCCCTATATATCCAGACAGGATTTTTTTTATTGCCCTTGGGTACAACAGATTCTCTCTGAACAGTGAAATTACATCTAAACAGCAGGGAAACTAAAAGTCTTGAATATAGTATTCTCTAGACTTCCCATTTAAATCTGCTGACAACCTGCATAGAAGTGCAGCCTAATCTATGTCTATTCATCTGTGCTGGGCACATTTAAGAAAAGAACATTGGAGGTTACAGAGCCTTTACATTTTATGTCCTTTGTTATTGCCTTAAGAACTTGATGAGGAGTTACAATAACTGTTACAGACAAAACTTGCATAATAGCAAAACTGCAACTGAGCGCTTAAGGCATATTAGCAAATGCGATTTATTGTTTAGGAAAGTCCAAACTCTAAAAACAGCTAAGATAAACCACATCTATTACCACTCCAATGCTGGAAAATAGAGGGTATATCATTCTATTCCAGCAGTAAAGAGCCTTCATCTCTGAGTGCAATAATACCTTTTGCTTTCCCTCCGCATGTACTTTCCAAAGTCTCCTTCAGCATTGTTCCAAATACTTTTCTCTGACGTCCTAGTGGATGCTGGGACTCCGTAAGGACCATGGGGAATAGCGGCTCCGCAGGAGACAGGGCACAAGAATAAAAGCTTTAGGATCAGGTGGTGTGCACTGGCTCCTCCCCCTATGACCCTCCTCCAAGCCTCAGTTAGATTTTTGTGCCCGAACGAGAAGGGTGCAGGCTAGGTGGCTCTCCTGAGCTGCTTAGAATAAAAGTTTAATTTAGGTTTTTTTATTTTCAGTGAGTCCTGCTGGCAACAGGCTCACTGCATCGTGGGACTAAGGGGAGAAGAAGCGAACTCACCTGCGTGCAGAGTGGATTGGGCTTCTTAGGCTACTGGACATTAGCTCCAGAGGGATGATCACAGGTACAGCCTGGATGGGTCACCGGAGCCGCGTCGCCGTCCCCCTTACAGAGCCAGAAGAGACGAAGAGGTCCGGTGAAATCGGCGGCAGAAGACAATCTTGTCTTCAGACTAAGGTAGCGCACAGCACCGCAGCTGTGCGCCATTGCTCTCAGCACACTTCACACTCCGGTCACTGAGGGTGCAGGGCGCTTGGGGGGGAGCGCCCTGAGACGCAATATAAATGATAATACCTTAGGTGGCAAAAGAATACATCACATATAGCTCCTGGGCTATATGGATGTATTTTAACCCCTGCCATTTTTACACAAAAAAGCGGGAGATAAGGACGTCGTAAAGGGGCGGAGCCTATCTCCTCAGCACACAAGCGCCATTTTCCCTCACAGTTCCGCTGGAAGGACGGCTCCCTGACTCTCCCCTGCAGTCCTGCTTCAGAATCAGGGTAAAAAAGAGAAGGGGGGGGCACTATTGGCGGCAAATGACAATATAAACAGCAGCTAAAAGGGAATAACACTTATATAAGGTTATCCCTGTATATATATATAGCGCTGGGTGTGTGCTGGCAGACTCTCCCTCTGTCTCTCCAAAGGGCTCGTGGGGTCCTGTCCTCTATCAGAGCATTCCCGGTGTGTGTGCTGTGTGTCGGTACGTGTGTGTCGACATGTATGAGGAGGAAAATGATGTGGAGGCGGAGCAATTGCCTGCGTTAGTGATGTCACCCCCTAGGGAGTCGACACCTGACTGGATGATCGTGTTCAAACAATTAAGTGATAATGTCAACACTTTGCAAAAAACTGTTGACGACATGCGACAGCCGGCAAATCAATTAGTGCCTGTCCAGGCGTCTCAGACACCGTCAGGGGCCCTAAAACGCCCGTTACCTCAGTGGGTCGACACAGACCCAGACACAGATACGGAGTCTAGTGTCGACGGTGATGAGTCGAACGTAATGTCCAGTAGGGCCACACGTTACATGATCACGGCAATGAAGGAAGCATTGCACATTTCTGACACTACAAATACCACTAAGAAGGGTATTATGTGGGGGGTAAAAAAAACTACCAATAGTTTTTCCTGAGTCAGATGAATTGAATGAGGTATGTGATAAAGCGTGGGTTTCTCCCGACAAAAAACTGCTAATTTCTAATAAATTATTGGCACTATATCCTTTCCCATCAGAGGTTAGGACACGTTGGGAAACACCCCCTAGGGTAGATAAGGCGCTCACACGTTTATCTAAACAAGTAGCGTTACCGTCTCCTGATACGGCCACCCTCAAAGAACCAGCTGATAGAAGGCTGGAAAATATCCTAAAAAGTATATACACACATACTGGTGTTATACTGCGACCAGCAATCGCTTCAGCCTGGATGTGCAGTGCTGGAGTCGCGTGGTCGGATTCCCTGACTGAAAATATTGATACCCTGGATAGGGACAATATATGGTTAACTATAGAGCATTTGAAGGATGCATTACTATATATGCGTGATGCACAGAGGGATATTTGCACCCTGGCATCAAGAGTAAGTGCTATGTCCATCTCTGCCAGAAGAACGTTATGGACGCGTCAGTGGTCAGGGGATGCTGATTCCAAACGACATATGGAAGTATTGCCGTATAAAGGGGAGGAGTTATTTGGGGCTGGTCTTTCGGACCTGGTGGCCACGGCAACGGCTGGAAAGTCCACCTTCTTACCCCAGGTCACTTCACATCAACAGAAAAAGACACCGTCTTTTCAAACTCAGTCCTTTCGTTCCCATAAATACAAGCGAGCAAAAGGCCATTCCTTTCTGCCCCGGGGCAGAGGAAGGGGAAAAAGACTGCACCATGCAGCCGCTTCCCAGGATCAGAAGCCTTCCCCTGCTTCTGCCAAGTCTTCAGCATGACGCTGGGGCTTTACAAGCAGACTCAGGCTTGGTGGGGGCCCGTCTCAAGAATTTCAACGCGCAGTGGGCTCACTCGCAAGTGGATCCCTGGATTCTACAGGTAGTATCGCAGGGGTACAAACTGGAATTCGAGGCGTTTCCCCCTCGCCGGTTCCTGAAGTCTGCTCTGCCAAAGTCTCCCTCCGACAGGGAGGCAGTTCTGGAAGCCATTCACAAGCTGTATTCCCAGCAGGTGATAATCAAGGTACCCCTCCTACAACAAGGAAAGGGGTATTATTCCACGCTGTTTGTGGTACCGAAGCCGGACGGCTCGGTGAGACCAATTTTAAATCTGAAATCCTTGAACACTTACATAAAAAGGTTCAAATTCAAGATGGAATCACTCAGAGCGGTGATAGCGAACCTGGAAGAAGGGGACTATATGGTGTCTCTGGACATCAAAGATGCTTATCTCCACGTCCCAATCTACCCTTCTCACCAAGGGTATCTCAGGTTTGTAGTACAAGACTGTCATTATCAGTTTCAGACGCTGCCGTTTGGGTTGTCCACGGCACCTCGGGTCTTTACCAAGGTAATGGCCGAAATGATGATTCTTCTTCGAAGAAAAGGCGTATTAATTATCCCTTACTTGGACGATCTCCTGATAAGGGCAAGGTCCAGGGAACAGTTAGAAGTCGGAGTAGCACTCTCTCAGATAGTGTTACGTCAGCACGGGTGGATCCTAAATATTCCAAAATCGCAGCTGATTCCAACGACACGTCTTCTGTTCCTAGGAATGATTCTGGACACAGTCCAGAAGAAGGTTTTTCTCCAGGAGGAGAAGGCCAAGGAGTTATCCGAGCTAGGAGTGCTCATCTTCTAGAGGGCCGCAGATTCGGCATTCAGGATTGGATCCTGGTGACCACGGATGCAAGCCTGAGAGGCTGGGGAGCAGTCACACAGGGAAAAAACTTCCAGGGCTTGTGGTCAAGCATGGAAACATCTCTTCATATAAACATTCTGGAACTACGGGCCATTTACAATGCCCTAAGTCAAGCGAAACCCCTGCTTCAGGGTCAGGCGGTATTGATCCAATCGGACAACATCACGTCAGTCGCCCAAGTAAACAGACAGGGCGGCACGAGAAGCAGGAGGGCAATGGCAGAGGCTGCAAGGATTCTTCGCTGGGCGGAAAATCATGTGATAGCTCTGTCAGCAGTGTTCATTCCGGGAGTGGACAACTGGGAAGCAGACTTCCTCAGCAGACACGACCTTCACCCGGGAGAGTGGGGACTTCACCCAGAAGTCTTCCACCTGATTGTAAACCGTTGGGAAAAACCAAAGGTGGACATGATGGCGTCACGTCTAAACAAAAAATTAGACAGATATTGCGCCAGGTCAAGGGACCCTCAGGCAATAGCGGTGGACGCTCTGGTGACACCGTGGGTGTACCAGTCAGTGTATGTGTTCCCTCCTCTGCCTCTCATACCAAAAGTACTGAGAATCATAAGAAGGAGAGGAGTAAGAACGATACTCGTGGTTCCGGATTGGCCAAGAAGGACTTGGTACCCGGAACTTCAGGAGATGCTCACGGAAGACCCGTGGCCTCTACCTCTAAGAAAGGACCTGCTCCAGCAGGGGCCTTGTCTGTTCCAAGACTTACCGCGGCTGCGTTTGACGGCATGGCGGTTGAACGCCGGATCCTGAAGGAAAAAGGCATTCCAGATGAAGTCATCCCTACCCTGGTCAAAGCCAGGAAGGATGTAACCGCAAAACATTATCACCGCATTTGGCGAAAATATGTTGCGTGGTGTGAGGCCAAGAAGGCCCCTACAGAGGAATTTCAACTGGGTCGTTTCCTCCATTTCCTGCAAACAGGACTGTCTATGGGCCTAAAATTAGGGTCCATTAAGGTTCAAATTTCGGCCCTGTCGATTTTCTTCCAGAAAGAACTGGCTTCAGTACCTGAAGTTCAGACATTTGTAAAAGGGGTACTGCATATACAACCTCCTTTTGTGCCTCCAGTGGCACCTTGGGATCTCAATGTTGTTTTGAGGTTCCTTAAGTCACATTGGTTTGAACCACTCACCACTGTGGACTTAAAATATCTCACATGGAAGGTGACGATGCTGTTAGCCCTGGCTTCAGCCAGGCGTGTGTCAGAATTGGCGGCTTTATCATATAAAAGCCCTTACTTAATTTTTCATTCAGACAGGGCAGAATTGAGGACTCGTCCTCAATTTCTCCCTAAGGTGGTTTCTGCTTTTCACATGAACCAACCTATTGTGGTGCCTGCGGCTACTAGGGACTTGGAGGACTCCAAGTTACTTGACGTTGTCAGGGCCCTGAAAATATATGTTTCCAGGACGGCTGGAGTCAGAAAGTCTGACTCGCTGTTTATCCTGTATGCACCCAACAAGCTGGGTGCTCCTGCTTCTAAGCAGACTATTGCTCGTTGGATTTGTAGTACAATTCAACTTGCACATTCTGTGGCAGGCCTGCCACAGCCTAAATCTGTAAAAGCCCATTCCACAAGGAAAGTGGGCTCATCTTGGGCGGCTGCCCGAGGGGTCTCGGCTTTACAACTTTGCCGAGCAGCTACTTGGTCAGGGGCAAACACGTTTGCTAAATTCTATAAATTTGATACCCTGGCTGAGGAGGACCTGGAGTTCTCTCATTCGGTGCTGCAGAGTCATCCGCACTCTCCCGCCCGTTTGGGAGCTTTGGTATAATCCCCATGGTCCTTACGGAGTCCCAGCATCCACTAGGACGTCAGAGAAAATAAGATTTTACTTACCGATAAATCTATTTCTCATAGTCCGTAGTGGATGCTGGGCGCCCATCCCAAGTGCGGATTGTCTGCAATACTTGTACATAGTTATTGTTAACAAAATCGGGTTATTGTTGTTGTGAGCCATCTTTTCAGAGGCTCCTTCGTTGTTATCATACTGTTAACTGGGTTCAGATCAAGAGTTGTACGGTGTGATTGGTGTGCCTGGTATGAGTCTTACCCGGGATTCAATATCCTTCCTTATTATGTACGCTCGTCCGGGCACAGTATCCTAACTGAGGCTTGGAGGAGGGTCATAGGGGGAGGAGCCAGTGCACACCACCTGATCCTAAAGCTTTTATTCTTGTGCCCTGTCTCCTGCGGAGCCGCTATTCCCCATGGTCCTTACGGAGTCCCAGCATCCACTACGGACTATGAGAAATAGATTTATCGGTAAGTAAAATCTTATTATTTTATTTAAATTACCAACACGCTCACCATTGTCTTGCTCTCTGCACACAATAATGACCGATTATGCTTATTTCTGTATATAAATCTAGACCCCATTTTACATGAGACTACCTCAGAGGATTCCTAGAGTGGTCCAAGGATAAGTCATGATGAAAATACAAAATATGGTACATACAGTATGATCAGAGGGTTAACGCAAGGCTATATGTGTTTGTGATTTTCATTTCTCTTATTTAAGATGTCATTTTATCTGTTAGCTGTGGTTTATTGTAAAAAAGTCCACCATGCACAAACAACGCAACCAGCTGTGGCCAATTGGAAACAGCCTCCACGTTTTTCCTTGTGTAACTGGTAGTTCTCAGCATTAATGTGGTATCACGCTCTACTCTTCCGGATCGGACATCAATGGCACCTTGTGCCTTGGATGCCTGCCTCTGTCACTGAAACTTGGCTGTAGATAATGACTGGATTACACTGGTTGTCCAATTATTATCCAAATCATTTGTTCTGCAGGACTTAATTAAGACGGCCTCTATCAGAGTTGCCTAGGGAACAGGTCTTGGTCCCCCCATTCTGTTACGAGATCCATCCCCTACAGATTAAGGGTATAGTTAGACATATGCTACGGCCATTTAAAATAACTAGAAAATGATCCCTCATGTTACTAAATGGTTAAAGACTTTTTTTTTAATCCCCACCTCAGCATACAGCCAGTGCAGCCATATCACACAAATATACAGTAGATCTATATTTAAAAGACATCATTATGAGAATCTCTTCACAAAGAGTTCAACGGAAAAAAAAAAAATCCTAAGCACAAACATGCTGAAACTAGGGAGTGTTATGTGTTTTCTTTTCATCTAGTTGTTTAATAGAGAAAAAACCCTGCAAGACCTCAAAGTTGATGAGCTGCGGTTTGTGAAAGTGCATTGTCACCAACATTTCCTAGGAAGCCGGTCAGAATTCAGAGTAAGGGCTAGGTAGGATATATAACATGGAAAATCACACGCAAGACCACTGTAATGTATAAACAAAAATATTATGTCTGATAACACTACAAGGAAAAAGAAAGGCTCCACATTCACTTGCTCCTTACTCCTTAGCTCGTTATTGACTTCCACTGAACATGCTAATGACTTCCCAGGAACACTGACCAGACCAGGAATGTCTAACCTATACCATGTGATAGTTTACTAGTACCAAATCAGTGTGTACCAAGCAGTACTTGCATTAGCCACATAATCACCTGTATGAGAATATACACCTCACTATGCAGCTTGAATATATAAAGTAAGCATGGCAACTAAACACAGAGGAAAACAGCAATGTGAGCACAATGTAGATTCACTAGACACTAAGGGGTAAATTTACCAAAGATGGGAACTTTTTTTATTTTTTTAGAACTGGTGATGTTGCCCACAGCAACCAATCAGACTATCTATTATCTTCTAGAAGCAGCTAGATAAATGTTAAGTAGAATCTGATTGGTTGCTATCAGCAACATCACCAGTTCTAAAAAAAAAAAAACTCCCACCTTGGTAAATTTACCCCTAATAAATCACATTAAGGAGGCCTATAACAGATATATAGGATGACAAGGAACATCTTGAGGGTGTTCTCTACTGCAACTGGACTGAATTAGCCACACACGACTATTTCAAGTCAACTTGGATAAAAGTCACCAAACCAGCTTAATTAAATATTAACTGGTCGGAACCAACCAGAAAAAAAAAAATAATTGAAAATGATTAGTCTATTCACCACACAAAATGGTATTCTAGTACAAACATGCTTGAATTAAAGTGCACTATGGGGTATATTCAATTAAGGTCGGATCCATTCCGACATGTATTTGTCGGAATGGATCCGGCAACCCCTATTCAATCCCATCTAAAATTCGACTTTTTCAAGTCGAATTTAGATGGGACCCAGAGGAGGCAAGGGGGCGAGCTGCGGGGGACAGCCGGCGACATCCAGAGGAGATCAGCGCGCAGCTGGATGCCACTCAGCCGCCCGACCTCACGGCAGATTCCACCCGGCTCCAGCAGCGCGCTGGAGCCGGGTGGAAGCTGCTGTGAGGGCGGGCGGGTGAGTGACATCCAGCTGCAGCGCGGATCTCCTCTGGATGCCGCCGGCGGTCCCCCCGCGGCTCGCCCCCCCTCGCCTCCTCTGGGTCCATCTCATTCCGACATCATTTTGATGTCGGATTGAGATGGTCGAAAACGGGGCCAAAACCTGTCGGATATGGCCCCGTTTTCGACATTAACACGTGGATTGCCAGCTATTCCTCCGATCCACGTGCTTTTTGACAAGTCGAATGCCTCGACTTGTCGAAAAGCTTTGAATAGGTCGAATCAGGATTTGAACTTAAAAAGTTGAAAACTGCCGTCTTTTCGACAGACGGCAGTTTTCAACTGCAATTGAATATACCCCTATATCTATTCATTGAGAGTGACTTGTCCTGTCTCAGTCATACACTCCCACCGCATTTACTGTATGGAAAGATGGTGCGGGACCGCAGGAGGGGCATGTTACAATATTGTTTTTTTTTTATTGGCTCTCGTGAATGGGTGTGTGTAGGGGCCTCAGTCCATTACTTCACCACAGGACTACAATGCTGTTAAGACGTCCCTAGCGAGATTTCCCTGCCAATGTGGAAACCATGAATACACTGTACAGACTGGGTCAGTCACACTACAACAGGAGAATCATAGGGATCAATTCAATTAGAAGTGAGGGGGGGCAAGCTGCTGTGTCAACAGCACAAACACCAGCCGAACCCGCCCCCCCCCCCCACCCCCTCCAAACCTGTCTTCTTTGCCAACCTCACACGGGACTAGTGTTTTTTTTGTACGCAGCCCCATACTTTCTTGCTTTTCCTTAATATTAGTAACTTTTTCACAGTGTAGCCATATACAAAGTCACTTCCAGTATCCTAGACTTAACAGGATTAGTATTGTGTTGCAAATTAATTGGTATTAAATCTCAGATTTAGCACAATGATGAGTGGCACAGCTCACTTGTACCTGTCCTCCAACTTTTGCCTTTTTTACCCAGATTAGCGTCTGCAATACAAACACCAGCTGGATGCTACTAGTGCCAGTGTCCAGATTACCCTTGCATTGTAAATAATATCGCATTAGGGATGTGAATAAAACATATTTTGTAGAAAAGTGTGTGGAGGGACGAATGGTGCAGCTTAGTCGCAAAGTCCATGGCTCACCCAACAGTACCATCTGCTGCAGTTTGACGATAGGCTACAGCAGGGCTGGCCAAACCGGTCCTCGAGATCTACCAACAGGTCACGTTTTCCAGGCCTCCTGGAGATATGTAGAATTGGCAGTTAGGAATGAATGCAGCACATCTTAATTAGTAATGACTACACCTGTGCACCAGCTAGGTGGTCTGGAAAATGTGAACTGTTGGTAGATCGGTTTGGCCAGCCCTGGGCTACAGTATATATAAACTTTTGCTACATGGACAGAACTACCTGATTGGGCTAAAAACTAATGGAGTCTGGAAATCCCCTGAACAGTGGGAGGTTGGGGTAATGATAAAAGACTTGGGGCCAGCCATCCCAGCAGTACCAGTATAATAGGCCAAAAACATTGAATGTTTATATAAATAGAAAACGGTCACAAAATCTTTGTTCCCCGTGTTCTTCAGCCATTATAATATGGTTTGTAAGATGGTAAAAAACACAAGTGACCACTATTGCTCACTACGAATGCTCGCCACTGACATTACCCTGCACAAGAGCCCCATTGGACTGACCAGAATCTAATCACATCAATGGAAAGAATCTGCTGAGCTGTCTTGTGCAACTTGATGTGGCAAGTGTGCAAAATACTACAACATGGTCTGCTCCATCTGTGACCATCTAGCTCCCCACAAGAACCATCTATATTACAAATAAATCAGGTATGTAAATCAGTGTGTATATATTCAGTACGCAAGCCGCCATAATAGGACTGGTGTCACAATATTTGACACTGTATTTTAATTAAGTACTTGGCTTACCGTCATGTCACTTTTGGACATCCACCATTGCAAGGAAGAAACAGAACACAAATAAAGAGTACATTCTAAAATTAAGATAGGGACTACAGACTGCAGTCTGACAGCGGGTATGGATCTGTTTACAATGACCCCCATTAAGAAGGTCATAGTAGAAACCCCGATGTCATAGCCAAAGCTAGGTAAGGACTGTCATAGTAACTACAAAATCAAACATCTTACCACTGCTGGTGAGGGAACGTGAATGCTGCCAACTGAACGGGGTCGGATATGATTGGCTAAATGGCACAAAACTACTCCATCCATGAGTGCTGCCCCAATATCATCTGGCAAAATGACCTTCAGTCTGGACTCCAGATTCTGCAGAAATATAATTTCTTCTTATTACACAGCACACACATTTTATCAGTTAATAATTGTTCAGACATATGACCTACTATAAGACAGTCAAAGTTCTAACATAAATAAGTGCAAACAAAAGCCTCTCTTAGCATGGCTATTTGTCCTCTACTATAATATATTTGGAAAGATGCATTGGAGTATGCGAAACAAAAAACTCTATACAGTAAAATATTCTTCCAATGGTTATGCATTTAAAAATTCTCTCCTGACCAGCAAGTCACAAATGCGGTCTGAACCGTAGGCTCAAAGTTTGTAACAAATATTCTTGATATGAGAGAAGGAGAGAGAAAGAGAGGCAGGCAGAGAAAGAGAGAGAGGGGGGCAGAGACTAGTGAGACAGACTTTTTGATAAGTTACACTGAAACTTGCAAAACAAAAACTAGTTGCATTTCATAGTAATGTACTTTCTGTACCTTAGAACGAATCCATGAAGAATGACTATATATAAGAACAGACCTATTTCTACTTGATTTCTTTGAAACATGTTTGCTTGTTGCTTCAGGGCAACTGTCATTTAATTACTTTATAAACACTAATTCTGGACTTTCCTTCTCTCTCATCTTTGTACAGGCTGCAAAGTAAAACTAAATCAAACTCCTGAAACAAGTACTATGAATTACCTCCTAGGTCTCTACAACGCCTGATTCTCGCCAAATGGAATGTACTATACAATACTGCACAGAGAATGCATTTCAAACACATTAGTGCTCAAAAATTGCTTCCACAATCTTTTTACCTGTGATTTACTGTGATTTACCTGTGATTTTTACCTGTGATTTACACATGAGTGCAGAACAAGATGAGAGATATAGCAGTTGTGGATATGGTGACCCTAGAAACCAGTTTGTAATGTCCAAGGCCGCCACCAGGTGGGATAAAGGTGTATGGGGCCTAGGGCTCTCAGTCGCCTATGATCCCTACAAAGGGCCTCCCAGAGGGGTGTAGACATGACTAAACCATTCTTCCTGCAGTATGCAAAGAGAGCCCTGGCATTGGTCTTGATAATGTGGTGGTAATGTCCTACTCTTTCCATTCTTTTTAGTAGTGTTAAAACACTACAAAAAAAAATCAAATAATTAAATACCAATGAGTATGTGTACTTAGAAACTGTGTGAAATCTGTGTCCGGGCAGGCAGGCAGTGGGAGCTGTGAGGGGAGAGAGGGGACAGGACCTACCTCAAGATCTAGTTGACTTGCACTAGACACACTCTCTAGCTCGTTATAGAATACATATGCCAGGAAGATGCACTAGGGAGGGACTGAGTGCAGAGTTTCTGCTGAGTACATTGGATATCAGATCATGGACATGGCAAACTCTAATATGGCCACTGCTATAGGAAATAACGCCTCTGATTACTCTGGTAGTCAGACAGAAGCAAAGATTTCACATGGACTTTAACCATCTATGACATAATGGAATGTAATAATAAGATTTTACTCACCGGTAAATCTATTTCTCGTAGTCCGTAGTGGATGCTGGGAACTCCGTTAGGACCATGGGGAATAGCGGCTCCACAGGAGACTGGGCACAACTAAAGAAAGCTTTAGGACTACCTGGTGTGGACTGGCTCCTCCCTCTATGACCCTCCTCCAGACCTCAGTTAGGATACTGTGCCAGGAAGAGCTAACACAATAAGCAAAGGATTTGGAATCCCGGGTAAGACTCATACCAGCCACACCAATCACACCGTATAACTCGTGATACTATACCCAGTTAACAGTATGAAATATAACTGAGCCTCTCAACAGATGGCTCAACAATAAACCTTTAGTTAACCAATAACTATATACAAGTATTGCAGACAATCCGCACTTGGGACGGGCGCCCAGCATCCACTACGGACTAAGAGAAATAGATTTACAGGTGAGTAAAATCTTATTTTCTCTAACGTCCTAAGTGGATGCTGGGAACTCCGTAAGGACCATGGGGATTATACCAAAGCTCCCAAACGGGCGGGAGAGTGCGGATGACTCTGCAGCACCGAATGAGCGAACTCTAGGTCCTCCTCAGCCAGGGTATCAAACTTGTAGAATTTAGCAAATGTGTTTGACCCAGACCAAGTAGCTGCTCGGCAAAGTTGTAAAGCCGAGACCCCTCGGGCAGTAGCCCAAGAAGAGCCCACCTTTCTCGTGGAATGGGCTTTTACAGATTTAGGATGCGGCAGTCCAGCCGCAGAATGTGCAAGTTGGATCGTGCTACAGATCCAGCGAGCAATAGTCTGCTTTGAAGCAGGCGCACCCAACTTGTTGGGTGCATGCAGGATAAATAGCGAGTCAGTCTTTCTGACTCCAGCTGTCCTGAAAACATAGATTTTTAGGGCCCGGACTACGTCCAGCAACTTGGAATTCTCCAAGTCACGAGTAGCCGCAGGCACCACAATAGGCTGGTTCAAATGAAAAGCTGAAACCACTTTTGGGAGAAATTGGGGACGAGTCCTCAATTCCGCCCTATCCATATGGAAAATCAGATAAGGGCTTTTACATGATAAAGCCGCCAATTCTGACACACGCCTGGCCGAAGCAAAGGCCAATAACATGACCACTTTCCACGTGAGATATTTTAAATCCACGGTTTTAAGTGGTTCAAACCAATGTGACTTTAGGAAATTCAACACCACGTTGAGATCCCAAGGTGCCACTGGGGGCACAAAAGGGGGCTGAATATGCAGCACTCCCTTAACAAATGTCTGAACTTCAGGTAGTGAAGCCAGTTCTTTCCTGGAAGAAAATCGATAGAGCCGAAATCTGGACCTTAATGGAACCCAATTTTAGGCCCATAGTCACCCCTGACTGTAGGAAGTGCAGAAAACGGCCCAGCTGAAATTCCTCCGTTGGGGCCTTCCTGGCCTCACACCACGCAATATATTTTCGCCATATGCGGTGATAATGGTTTGCGGTCACTTCTTTCCTAGCTTTAATCAGCGTAGGGATGACTTCCTCCGGAATGCCCTTTTCCTTCAGGATCCGGCGTTCAACCGCCATGCCGTCAAACGCAGCCGCGGTAAGTCTTGGAACAGACAGGGCCCCTGCTGCAGCAAGTCTTGGAACAGACAGGGCCCCTGCTGCAGCAGGTCCTGTCTGAGCGGCAGAGGCCATGGGTCCTCTGAGATCATTTCTTGAAGTTCTGGGTACCAAGCTCTTCTTGGCCAATCCGGAACAATGAGTATAGTTCTTACTCCTCTTCGTCTTATTATCCTCAGTACCTTGGGTATGAGAGGAAGAGGAGGGAACACAAACCGACTGGTACACCCACGGTGTCACTAGAGCGTCCACAGCTATTGCCTGAGGGTCTCTCGACCTGGCGCAATATCTTTCTAGCTTTTTGTTGAGGCGGGACGCCATCATGTCCACCTGTGGCCGTTCCCAGCGATTTACAATCAGCTGAAAGACTTCTGGATGAAGTCCCCACTCTCCCGGGTGGAGGTCGTGCCTGCTGAGGAAGTCTGCTTCCCAGTTGTCCACTCCCGGAATGAACACTGCTGACAGTGCTAACACGTGATTTTCCGCCCATCGGAGAATCCTTGTGGCTTCTGCCATCGCCGTCCTGCTTCTCGTGCCGCCCTGTCGGTTTACATGGGCGACCGCCGTGATGTTGTCTGACTGGATCAGTACGGGCTGGTTTTGAAGCAGGGGTCTTGCCTGACTTAGGGCATTGTAGATGGCCCTTAGTTCCAGAATATTTATGTGTAGGGAAATCTCCTGGCTTGACCATAGCCCTTGGAAGTTTCTTCCCTGTGCGACTGCCCCCCAGCCTCGAAGGCTGGCATCCGTGGTCACCAGGACCCAGTCCTGTATGCCGAATCTGCGGCCCTCTTGAAGATGAGCACTCTGCAGCCACCACAGCAGAGACACCCTGGTCCTTGGAGACAGGGTTATCAGCCGATGCATCTGAAGATGGGATCCGGACCACTTGTCCAACAGATCCCACTGAAAGATTCTTGCATGGAACCTGCCGAATGGAATTGCTTCGTAGGAAGCTACCATTTTTCCCAGGACTCGCGTGCAGTGATGCACCGAGACCTGTTTTGGTTTCAGGAGATCTCTGACTAGAGACGACAACTCCTTGGCTTTCTCCTCTGGGAGAAACACCCTTTTCTGGTCTGTGTCCAGAACCATCCCCAGAAACAGTAGACGTGTCGTAGGAACCAGCTGTGACTTTGGAATATTCAGAATCCAACCGTGCTGTTGTAGCACCTCCCGAGATAGTGCTACCCCGACCAACAACTGCTCCCTGGACCTCGCCTTTATAAGGAGATCGTCCAAGTATGGGATAATTAAAACTCCCTTTTTTCGAAGGAGTATCATTTCGGCCATTACCTTGGTAAATACCCTCGGTGCCGTGGACAGACCAAACGGCAACGTCTGGAATTGGTAATGACAGTCCTGTACCACAAATCTGAGGTACTCCTGGTGAGGAAGGTAAATGGGGACATGTAGGTAAGCATCCCGCATCCCTGATGTCCAGTGATACCATGTAATCCCCTTCCTCCAGGCTTGAAATAACCGCCCTGAGCGATTCCATCTTGAACTTGAACCTTTTTATATAGGTGTTCAAGGATTTCAAATTTAAAATGGGTCTCACCGAACCGTCCGGTTTCGGTACCACAAACATTGTGGAATAGTAACCCCTTCCTTGTTGAAGGAGGGGTACCTTGACTATCACCTGCTGCGAATACAGCTTGTGAATTGCCTCCAGCACTGCCTCCCTGTCCGGGGGAGCTGTTGGCAAGGCAGATTTGAGGAAACGGCGAGGGGGAGACGTCTCGAATTCCAGCTTGTACCCCTGAGATACTACTTGTAGAATCCAGAGATCCATCCGTGAGCGAGCCCACTGGTCGCTGAAGTTCTTGAGACGGGCCCCCACCGTACCTGGCTCCGCCTGTGGAGCCCCAGCGTCATGCGGTGGACTTAGAGGAAGCGGGGGAGGGCTTTTGTTCCTGGGAACTGGCTGTATGCTGCAGCTTTTTTCCTCTACCTCTGCCTCTGGGCAGAAAGGACGCGCCTTTAACCCGCTTGCCTTTCTGGGGCCGAAAGGACTGTACCTGATAATACGGTGCTTTCTTTGGCTGTGAGGGAACATGGGGTAAAAATGCTGACTTCCCAGCTGTCGCTGTGGAAACGAGGTCCGAGAGACCATCCCCAAACAACTCCTCACCCTTGTAAGGCAAAACTTCCATGTGCCTTTTAGAATCTGCATCCCCTGTCCACTGGAGAGTCCATAAACCCCTCCTGGCAGAAATGGACATTGCACTTATTTTAGATGCCAGCCGGCAAATATCCCTCTGTGCATCTCTCATGTATAAGACTGCGTCTTTAATATGCTCTATGGTTAGCAATATAGTGTCCCTGTCTAAGGTATCAATATTTTCTGACAGGGAATCTGACCACGCAGCTGCAGCACTGCACATCCATGCTGAAGCAATAGCTGGTCTCAGTATAATACCTGAGTGTGTATAAACAGACTTCAGGATAGCCTCCTGCTTCCTATCAGCAGGCTCCTTTAGGGCGGCCGTGTCCGGAGACGATAGTGCCACCTTCTTTGACAGGCGTGTGAGCGCTTTATCTACCCTAGGGGATGTCTCCCAACGTGACCTATCCTCTGGCGGGAAAGGGTACGCCATTAGTAACTTTTTAGAAATTACTAGTTTCTTATCGGGGGAAGCCCACGCTTCTTCACACACTTCATTTAATTCAACAGAAGGGGGAAAAACCACTGGTAGTTTTTTCTCTCCAAACATAATACCCTTTTTGTGGTACCTGGGGTAAGATCAGAAATGTGCAACACATTTTTCATTGCCGTAATCATGTAACGTGTGGCTCTATTGGAATGTACACTAGTCTCATCATTGTCGACACTGGAGTCAGTATCTGTGTCGACATCTGTGTCTGCCATCTGAGGTAGCGGGCGTTTTAGAGCCCCTGATGGCTTTTGAGACGTCTGGGCAGGCACGGGCTGAGAAGCCGGCTGTCCCACATCTGATATGTCGTCAAACCTTTTATGTAAGGAGTTGACACTGTCGCGTAATTCCTTCCACATATCCATCCACTCAGGTGTCGACCTCGCAGGGGGTGACATCACATTTATCGGCACCTGCTCCGCCTCCACATAAGCCTCCTCATCAAACATGTCGACACAGCCATACCGACACACCGCACACACACAGGGAATGCTCTGACTGAGGACAGGACCCCACAAAGCCCTTTGGGGAGACAGAGAGAGAGTATGCCAGCACACACCAGAGCGCTATATAAAACAGGGATACACACTACGCAGTGATTTTACCCCTACTAGCTGCTTATATATCACAGATTGCGCCTAAATTTAGTGCCCCCCCTCTCTTTTTTACCCTATGTAGTCTGGAACTGCAGGGTAGAGCCTGGGGAGCGATCCTTCCAGCGGAGCTGTGAGGGAAAATGGCGCCAGTGTGCTGAGGGAGATAGCCTTGCCCCTTTTCCGGCAGGCTTCTCCCGCTTTTTTTATACAGTTATGGCAGGGGATTTTACACATATATAGTCTTAAAGGCTATATTATGTGTTAATTTGCCAAGTAAGGTACTTATATTGCAGCCCAGGGCGCCCCCCCCCAGCGCCCTGCAGCCATCAGTGACCGGAGTATGTGGTGTGCCTGGGGAGCAATGGCGCACAGCTGCAGTGTTGTGCGCTACCTTAATGAAGACCGAAGTCTTCTGCCGCCGATTTCCAGGAACGTCTTCTTGCTTCTGGCTCTGCTAGGGGGACGGCGGCGCGGCTCCGGGACCGGACGACCGAGGCTGGGCCTGTGTTCGATCCCTCTGGAGCTAATGGTGTCCAGTAGCCTAGAAGCCCAAGCTAGCTGCAAGCAGGTAGGTTCGCTTCTCTCCCCTAGGTCCCTCGTAGCAGTGAGTCTGTTGCCAGCAGATCTCACTGAAAATAAAAAAACTAAATATTACTTTCTTTCTAAGAGCTCAGGAGAGCCCCTAGTGTGCATCCAGCTCGGCCGGGCACAAAATTCTAACTGAGGTCTGGAGGAGGGTCATAGAGGGAGGAGCCAGTGCACACCAGGTAGTCCTAAAGCTTTCTTTAGTTGTGCCCAGTCTCCTGCGGAGCCGCTATTCCCCATGGTCCTTACGGAGTTCCCAGCATCCACTTAGTACGTTAGAGAAATTCTAGATACAGCCTTAATTTGAGTGCACATAATATTCTATTCATCAACAACTACACTAGTGGACGGAATACATATGGGAGACAGGCAGACAGGATGCCGGCTGTCACTATACCAATAGCGGCATCCTGTCAGCCGCAATCCTGGCTGCGAGGCAGAGAGTCACCTCACCACGCTTTGGGCCCGGTGGTGAGCTTCGCTCACCACAGGTTATATTCCCAACCCAGTGGTGGCGTGGATCAACCCCCTGAGTGGGCATAAGGAGCTGTGGTCAGGATTGCGACCACCGGCATTTTACTGGCTGTCGGGATTCAGACGTCTGTATCCTGAACACCGGGCTCCTGACAGCCGGTATATTAACTGCATCCCTAGTGCACAATTACAATTTTTAGAGCAAAATTAAAGTCTGTAAAATGAAGTATTACAGATATGACATAGGCATACAGTACTATGTATAATGTGTACACATTATCTGGCAGGGCAGAAACCAATCCTGACTATGTTGTAATCCCCAGTAAGCGATTAAAATCCATTCCCACATACATTACGTAGCAGTTTTATTTGCTCTCTTTCTTCTCTTAGATGCTCCATTTTTCTTCTCATTGTGAACCCTGGATCTAAGGATCCGTAGTCTTGCCGAGAGGAGCGGCTATAAGCTGCAATGACAAAGCCAGTTACCACTCTGATGATCTGGAAAAACCAGCACTTTTTCTAGACTTAACCTCAAAAAGGGCACATTATTAAAACAAATGTAATACCTTTCTTTTTTAAATGCAAACATATTATCATAAACCTACACGTATCAACAACATAGTTATGTCATAAGCAAAGGTTTATTGTATTCTATTTCTGCACCTGTTCTAGGTGCTGCTCCTCAGAGAGCCAGTTGGAGTCCGTGCACTAGCAGTGACTTCCCATGGAAAGCACTATCAGCTAATCACTCAAAAAATAAGCAATAGAGAAGTCAGCTCAGTAGATCCTTAAAAGAATCTTGTTTTTCATGGGATAAAAACCATTAACACTACAACCTGCAGTGTTCAAATATCTTTTGTTTCAGGTTTGTATTAATCAGAAAAAGTGTGAAGTAAGGCATAGCGCTAAGCTAACATGCAGCTACCTTGCTGCCATCTGCATGGCACTGCTGTTGCACCACCCCCTTCCCTTCCAAAACTCCTTTCTCCTTGAATTTGCATAGTACTCTGGGAAGGAGAGACACTGGAGGGAAGATATAGGCCAGACAAAAGGTTCCATGGGACTGAGTGCATCCACAGAGCTCGCTTCTGGATCTCTTGTCTTGGACCCGTACACTGGAATCCAGTGGTTGTGTCTGGAGGCCATGAGATCCACGTCTGGAAGACACCATTTGTGCACCAAAATCTGAAAGACATCTGGGTGTAGAGACCACTCGCCGTAGTGAACATCCTGTCGACTGAGAAAGTCTGCTGCCCAATTGAGGACTCCTGGAATGAATATTCCTGAGATGGCCGGAAGATGGAGTTCTGCCCAGGAGAGAATCAGAGTTACCTCCAGCATCGCTGCTGCACTGCAAGTTTCTCTCTGTCGATTTATATAAGCCCTGCAGAAGGTCCTGAGCCATTTGACAGGCCCGGAACAATGGCCGAAGTTCCAGGACGTTGATTGGGAGATCCCTTTCCGTCAGAGACCAGAGGCCCTGAAAGGAGTGACTACCTGTAACACCTCCCCACCCCCGGAGGCTGGCATCCATAGTGAGAAGTGTCCAGTGTGGAATCCTATATGGCCGCCCCTTGTCCAGGTTGGACTTGTGTAGCCACCATGAGAGGGACGCCCGAACATCATGCGGTCTGAGACCTGATCTGCTGTGGTGGACCATTCCATTTGGCGAGAATCAGGCGTTGTAGATACCTGGGAGGTAATTCAGACCTGATCGCTCGCTAGCAGTTTTTTGCAGCGCTGCGATCAGATAGTCGCCACCTACAGGGGAGTGTATTTTAACTGTGCAAGTGTGCGAACGCATGTGCAGCCGAGCGGTAAAACTAAACTTTGCAGTTTCCAAGTTGCCCATAACTTACTCAGCCGCTGCGAACACTTCAGCCTGCCCAGGGCCGGAATTGACGTCAGACACCCGCCCTGCAAACGCTTGGACACGCCTGCATTTTATCAACCAATCCCAGAAAATGGTCAGTTGCCACCCACAAATGCCTTCTTCCTGTGAATCTCTTTGCGATCGGCTGTACGAATGGATTCTTCGTAAAACCCATCGCACAGCAATGATCCGCTTTGTACCCGTGCGACGCACCTGCGCATTCCAGTGCATACGCATGCGCAGTTCTGACCTGATCGCAGCACTGCAAAAAAAACGCTAGCGAGCGATCAAGTCTAAATTACCCCCTTGGAGTGAAATTGGACGTATTTTACCATGATGAAGGCAGACACCATAGAGCCCAGGGGCTGCATTGCCGAATGGACAGAGACCTGGTGACTGAAGTAGGTTGCGGATGCGCAAGTGCAATGCCGCAATCTTGTCTTGAGGAAGGAGGATGCGTTTTACACTGGCATCCAATAGTGCTCTGAGGTGAAGAATCCTCTGAGACAGGATGAGCGCGGATTTGGTCCATTTGATTATTCATCAGTGGCTCTGAGAAGTTACATGGTCACCTGTAGGTAACGGTTCAGCACCTCTGGAGACTGGGTGAGAAGGAGGAGGTAATCCAAGAAAGGAGGTATTCAAATTCCCTGCCGTCGTAGATGGGTCATCATCACCGCCATGTGCTTGGTGAACACCGAAGGGTAAGGCTTTGATTTGGAAATGCTGACGTAAGACGGCAAAGCGGAGATATTTCCGATGACAGGGTGCTATAGGTACATGTAGGAACGCATTCTGAATATCCAGGGAGACCATATAATCCCTAGACCGCATAGCAAGGACAATGGATCGGGGATTTTCAATACGCAACTTGGGTACCTTGAGGTACTTGTTCAGCAACTTCAGATTCAGAATGGGACGGTAGGACGAAAAAAAGAGTGTAGAATAGAAACCCTGCCCCTGTTGAGGTCGTGGAACAAGGATAATGACCCCCAACTGTAGTAAGGAGTGAATGACTCCCTGCAGCACCTGTACTTTCCCAGGGTCTGTGAATGGAGTGGTAGGAAAGTATTGTCTGGGAGCACACTTCAGGAAGGAAAGAGAGTACATGTGAGAGACGACTTCTTGGACCCAGGCATCAGTTGTGCTGAGTCGCCATGTATGGGCGAACTGAAGAAGTCGGCTTCCCACCGTGGGATCCCCCAGGGGCAAGAGCTTATCCTCTGGTTTGGTAGTTGGACATTTAGCCACCCAAGCCTGCTTGGCTTTGGGTTTGGAGGCCTTGATGGTGCGAGACAATCGTGTAAAGGTCTGACCTTTGGCCTTGCCCTGTGGACAAAAGGACTGAAAGGGCGAAGTCCAAGGCTGCACTGAGGAAGCTGAAGGCAGGTGTGCCATCTTAGAATTTGACAGGTTAATGAAAGTCTCGTCCAATTCCAGTCCGAATAGGAAATCGCCCATGTACAGCAGGGCCTCTAGGGCCTTCTTGGCATACAAATCTGTCTTCCATGAGTGGAGCCATACAATGCAGCGAGCTGCAATGGAAACAGCCGAAGCTTTAGAGCAGAGGTTCTCAAACTCGGTCCTCGGGGGCACACACAGTGCATGTTTTGCAGGTAACCCAGCAGGTGCACAGGTGTATTAATTACTCACTGACACATTTTAAAAGGTCCACAGGTGGAGCTAATTATTTCACTTGCGATTCTGTGAGACCTGCAAAACATGCACTGTGTGTGCGCCCGAGGACCGAGTTTGAGAACCTCTGCTTTAGAGGATAACAGAACAGTATCCAGAGCCACTTCACCAATGTAACAGGGTGCATCCCTGATGTTATCCATTAGAGATCATTGTTCCATGGTAGGCTCAGACGTGAAACTCTCTTCAAGGTTATCGGCCCAAGTTTCCATGGCTTTAGCCACCCAGGATGTAGCCATAGCCAGCCTGGCTGTTGCTCCTGTAAGCAAGTACAACGTTTTAAGACACGCATCCAGTTGTCTATCCGGTAGTTTCTTAAGAGAAGACGCAGTCAGGATAGGAAAGATGGAACTTTTAATTAAATGTGTAACATGAGCATCTACCGTAGGTGGATTTTCTCACTTTGCAAAATCAGTTGTTGGTAACGGATAAAAGGAGCTGAGTCTTCTAGGAACAGTAAATTTCTTTGTAGGTGTTTTCCATGCCATGTCTCTAGCTTCTAAGAAGTGATCTAAGTGTGGAAACTCAGCTACCACTACCTTATGCTGTTAGTGCAGAGGATCTTTAGTTGGAGGGGTCGGGTCAGCATTTTCGAGTTGAAGGGAGAATTTGACCGCCCTAATTAATGCAGCCAATTTAAATTTGGATGGGTCCTCCTCATCCTCTGCGAGGGATTCTGCATCAGAAACCTCAGCTTGATCAGCAGTAGCTGTTGATTCTTCAGAATCAGAGAGGGGTGTAGACTGTGAGGAAGGCATAGTACGCTTAGTGGCAGTAGGTGCAGTTAGTGTGCCCTGACCTTGCACCATGTTGTGAAATGCAGCAGAGGAAGCAGCCAAACTCTGTATAGAGTTAGAGAATGAGTCCAACCATAGAAGAGGGATGGGTGGGGCTGCAATAGTCTGATAAACAGGCTGTAATAGTTGTTGGAAACCAATAGGAGAGCCATAGCGGGCTGCACAGATTGTGGTATACCCAGAGGGGGAGCCACAAGTGGGGTAGCGATATGGTCAGCAATTTTACTCAGTAACATAGAAAAAGATGCCCTTGGAGTTTCCCGTACTGGAACTGGGTGGGGGTGGGAAGGGGCGGGGGGGGGGGGGGGGTAATGGTTGATGTGCCCGGAGGCACAAGACAAACTGTGCACTGGCCATCCTGTGATAAATCTTTACTTAAAACCTCCATGTTACAGGTTTTACAAGCTACCAGAGTAGGTGTCCATCTGCTTAGCCTTGCTTTTGTTAGACATATAGACATAACTGCAAGGAATGTACACACACAATATGGTAATGTGCAGCGTGTGACAGGAACAGTATGTGATAAGCTCACACAATACAATTTACAGTAATGTGTGGCAGAGTAAACCCAATGGTCACTTAGTGAGAAGAAAACAGGGAAAGCAATTATATACAGTTAAAGAGAGAGAGAACCAAACAGCAGCACTAGCATAAGTCACATACAGTGCAGAATGATTAAAGTAACTGCAATGGGCACGGATATGAAGTACACAGTCATGTGGAGGAGGCTGGTAGTATGCAGCGCTGTGTATAACCTGCTATGTGGAGAGGTATACAGGGAGGCTCAGCCGGCCACTCCTGGAGAACTGCAGAGCTCTGTTATGGCTGCCCAGCGTCTCTGTAGAAGGCGGGTGAGTGAGGAGTAGCCCAGGGCAGGAAGATCCTGGGCTGAGGGAGGGGCCGCTGGGGAAACGCTGATCTCCCCTACGCTGACTTCCACCACTGGTTCTCCTAGCTTGTGATAGGTCCCCAGCGCCAGAGTACATTTAGCCCTGGTGGTCTAGTGTGGCCGCAGGGGCACTTAATGGTCCAGGAGTACTTCAGCACTGTCGGCCCATCTCCAGGGACCAGCGGCATATGGACTGTACAACTCACGGAAACCTGCCTTACCTGTATACCATGATCTCTAGTTGCACTCCTGGGTGCCCTGTGCCTCTGCTATTAGACTGTGTACCAGGGGTCCCGCCGAAATCACCAATCCACTTGTGGTGTTGCAGCCTGGTGGGGGTATTGGAGCATCAGCGCTGGCATCCTCTGGACTGCCAGGCGCTGACTGATCAGTGAAAAAAAGCAAAATGTGAAGTGAAAATAATAAAAAATTTAAAAGCTTGGCCAATAGCTGCAGCCCCGGTTCAGTGATGACCAGCTCCTGCTAGCACTGAACAAAAACTGAAGTGCCTGAGCATGGAGATGCGGTATAAGGGGAAGGAGCCCAGTTCACCCTGGTAGGCTCACAAGCTTTGCTGTTATGTGCCAGTCCTGTTCTCCACCAGCCTTACCCAAGGTCAACCCTGTGGAGACCAAGGACCCCGAAGAAGAAAGTTTAGTAAGAGAAACTGTAGTTTGACTAATGATTTCACAAACCCCTTTAGCACTGAACAGTCCCATCTAGAGGCTGGAGGCATGAATATTGATTAAATCAATAACTATTTGATACATGGAGAAGAACAGGAAATCTAGCCAGCTGACTCATATGCCCACAGGCCGGAAAAGTCACTACATACAAAAACAGCATGTGGAAAAACCGCCGTATACATTCCAGCATGGAAAGAGGAACAACCTCCGGCAAAAATACTTGGGGTTTTTTTTGGTGAAGTAGTAATGGTTAAGAAGTTACAGCTGTTCTGTAGCAATGAAAAAGATGTTTGCCTGCGCCATGAAGCATCGCCAGTAGACTATTGAAGACTGAAAATGTGGACCTATGAAACTGAATTTTAAATCTTTGGTTTGCCACACAGGGTCTTTGTACTGCTTTACGTAGGTGAAAGAATGGATCCTCAGTGTCCTCTGTGTTTATTTACCACTTCCTGTTGTGTTTAAGCCTGCAATTTAAAATGGCAATGCTTTTAATAGCAAAACAAAGTCTTGCTATTAAAGGCATTAACCTTTTAAATTTCAACCTTAAACACGCCGGAAAGCAACGGCTCATAAATGAACCCAACTATCAAACATGGAGTACTGGTGATGGTCTAGGACTCTTTTACTGGATCCCACATCAACAACTTGCAGTCTCACTGGAACTCTTAACCAGAACTTCCTTCAAGGAAAAGAACTATCACGGAATAGTCAGCACAGTCTCCAGACTAAAACCCCTCAGCTTATATGGAATGAACTGGACAGAAGGATGAAAGCAGAGCAACCTGGGTTGCTATTTGTGGGAATTTCTGCAATAGGGTTAGGAAGAACTTCCCAAAAATTATTTCCACAGTACACAGAATTTAACAAGCACGTTCAGGGGTTATATCTAAAAGGAGGCTACTTTGAGTAGTCCAAACTTTAGATAAAATTCTGTTTAACAAAATTATTTTATGATTTCGTTTTTCTTTCATCTCCAATTGTTTATCAGTTCCAAACGTTGATTTCAGAGCACACTGAGACATTAAACTATGTAAATTTCAAACTGGAAATATGGGGCATTGGCCAGTAATGTATAAAATGGATATACTGTATAACGATGTTTAAAAAAAAAAAATATTCTTGATTGATGTGTTCTTCTGAAAGTTCAGCTGCACAAACAAATGGAAATCACGGTCATCATTCTAGAAACATAGAATTTGACGGCAAATAAGAACCACTTGGCCCATCTAGTCTGCCCTTTATTTTTACCTTATTTTTATCGCAAACCTTATTTGATCCTAATTTCTTTGAAAGGATATCCTTATGTCTATCTCATGCATGTTTAAATTGCTCTACTGTCTTAGCCTCTACCACCTCTGATGGGAGGCTATTCCTCTTGTCCACTACCCTTTCTGTGAAGTAATTTTTCCTCAAATTTCCCCTGAACCTCTCCCCCTCCAGTCTCAGTGCATGTCCTCGTGTCCTATTGCTTCTCTTCATTTGAAGAATGTTTCCCTCCTGGACTTTGTTAAAACCCTTGATATAATTGAAAGTTTCTATCATGTCCCCCCTTTCCCTTCTCTGCTCCAAACTATACATATTGAGATTATTTAGTCTTTCTGGGTATGTTTTGTGATGTAGGCCATGCACCATTTTTGTTGCCCTTCTTTGTACACTCTCTAATGTATTAATATCCTTTTGAAGATATATCCTCCAGAATGGAACACCGTATTCTACTGATGAGGCCGTACCAATTACCTATACAGTGGTATTATTACTACTTTCTTTCTGCTGCTGATTCCTCTCCCAATGCAGCCAAGCATCTGACTAGCGTTCCTCATTGCTTTGCTACATTGCTTACCACACTTTAAAAGTCACCTGAAATACTAGATCCTCCTCAGTAGTTTCCAGTATAGTGCCATTAATACTATAGTTAGTTAGCCTTTGGATTTTTGAGACCCAAGTGCAAGATTTAGCAATTTTTTTGGCATTAAACTGTAATTGCCACACTCTTGACTATTCCTCTAGTCTACATAGCTCCTCAATCATTTGTTTTACCCCTCCTGGTGTGTCTACCCTGTTGCATACCTTTGTGTCATCTGCAAAAAGGCATACTTTACCTTTAATGCCATTTGCAATGTCACCAATAAAAATATTAAAAGCACTGGTCCAAGTACAGATCCCTGGGTTACTCCACTGGTAACACACATTCGCTCCTTTCCAGTCCTCTGGAATTACTCCTGTAGCTAATGAATGTTTGAATAATTCTGTTAATGCTGCTACCAGCACCTTAGTTTCTTTGGCTGTATCCCATCTGGACCCATAGATTTGTCCCGTTTCAGCTTTGAGAGTTCTGTTAGAACAGTCTCCACTGTAAATGTATTTCATGCTTCTGTATTTTATGAAAATGTACTTCATTATTTTCTGTACTATATTATTCTATGTATCTGTTAAGCGCCTTGAGTCCTATTGGAGAAAGAGCGCTATATAAATAAAATTATTATTATTATTATTATTATTATTATTATTGTTGTGAATGCACTCCATTTACTACAACTTTCTGTTTTCTATCCTGCAACCAAGATTGTATCCATTCAACAATCTTAGTATTCAATCCCAAGCTTTCAAGTTTATTTAGCAGTATGCAATGTGGGACAGTGTCAAAAGCCTTATTAAAGTCTAGATAAGCTATATCCATGGCTCCACCTTCATCCATCACTTTAGTCACACAGTCAAAAAAGTCAATAAGGTTTGTTTGACATGATCTCCCCCCAGTGAATCCATGCAGTTTGGGATCCTGTGAATTGCTGGATTTGAGATAATCTACAACTCTTTCTTTTTCCATCAATTTCCCTACTACTGATGAAAGACTCACTGGTCTGTAGTTGTTTGCCTCTTCCTTGCTTCCACTTTTGTGCAGTGGGACTACATTTGCTCCTTTCCAGTCCTCTGGAATTACTCCTGTAGCTAATGAATGGTTGAATAATTCTGTTAATGCTGCTACCAGCACCTTAGTTTCTTTGGCTATATCCCATCTGGCCCCATAGATTTGTCCACTTTCAGCTTTGAGAGTTCTGTTAGGACAGTCTCCTCTGTAAATGTACTTGTTTCATTCTGCTTAAGTAGTACACAATGTATCGGATGCTGTTTCAAAGGAATGTAAGCAATTTAGGTTACAACTGTATTTTCATAGATATGTAGTTGTTCGAAAAAGGTTAGCATTGCCTACTGTACTGCAGGTCATAACTCCAGTTTATTTGTATAACAACTTACCTGACCTTGGCTTCAATCCAAACGGGGTTGGAGAATTACTATGTGACCTTTCACAGTCCTAATATTCAAGAGAAAATAAAACACTATGCAACATTTGAAAATTACATTTCATAATGTATACAAATATACATATACACACACACTAAACATCATTTGCAATGTACAGTATTGTTCTAATATACAGTAGGTCTATCCAAATAGTGGTCTGTGAGAAACTATGACCATTGGAAAGGGAAGGGGTGGAAAGGCTAAGTCAAATGTTTTTTTCGGCCACCCAAAGTACTGGGAACACATCAGAGCAATTCAATTGTTGCTATGATCGGGCCAGATAGACGGGGGTTTTGCCGTGAATTGCGGTTAATCCCATCTAAAGTCCTGCTGGGTGCACCCCAAACTCCCGTTTGGGCACCTCAACCACGGACTTTTTGCACATTTCTTCTTGTGTCTCAGGAGACAGCGATAAGAAATGTCTCTTACACAACCAATGAATGCCCCAGAGAAACAATTGAATTGCTCCTTTTTTTGCCCCCTAGTGGGAAAATTATTAAATCACCCTCTTGGAGGCTTTTTAAGCATGGTAGTTTACATCTGAAGGATACATAAGGCAAATGTGCAGGACGCAACTTGTTTAAATTAATATGAAAAATGTGCACTGGAAGCTTCACATTTAATGTCAGAGTTTCAAATATCTAAAAGTGTGAACATAAGTACAAAAACCTGTAATTCATTATGTCAACTACTCTAAAATAAAGTCAAAAAAAAAAAAAAAAAATAAACCCAACATTTTGCAACATCAAAATAGAGAACAATTCAACTGACTGGCTTGAAAAGGAGTGCAAATTGTTAAGGTGTTATACAATAGGGTATTGTGTAAATTACTGCATCGATTTGAGCGTTAACAACACCCTATTCAATTAATTCAAAGACTCAAAGTGGCCTAAGTAACCTCTAAATGTTTGGCCTAAGAGAACACTCAGTATATTCCTTAATACTACAACAGTGTAGCAGTAACAGCTGCAGAGCTGGCCATTTCTTCTACTTGGCTGTTCTATCATCTGGAAAGCAGTGAGTAACAGAATAATTAATTCTAGGAAGTTCCTGGAAGTTTCACAAATACTTAAGAATGTCAACAAGTAAATTCCAAAACAAACATCTTATTCT